>NW_027331396.1:84606-100000 GCF_022965805.1 Primulina eburnea | reverse complement strand
GAACGCACCCGCGGTGCAAGCAAGATCGCACCCGCGGTGGTGAGACCGCACTCGCGGTCATGCAGGGACCGCACCCGCGGTCTAGGTGCTGCACTTTTAGATGAACTCGCCGTGAGCACAGCGCACCCGCGCTCTTGAGACACCGCACCCGCGGTGCTGCATGCAAAAATGCCACCTTTGTTTCTTGGCTTGACACATGGCATGTATATATATATGAAGCTGCTGAATCTTCATTCTTCATTCAGAGAAAAGGAGAGAACCGAGAGCATGCCTTGTTTCCTTTACACCTTCTTCATATTAGAATTGAGATTATGCAACAACTCGCCATTCGATTTAATTTCGAGTCCGGATTTGTGATCCTTGCAACAAGGGCTATCAAAGGATGTAAGTTTCTTTACATTTCAACATGATTCAGATTTTGGATGTTGGAGAAATTATGATTTAAATTGAGAAATGTGTTCTTGATATGTTGCACATGATAGAAATGCAATCGGAATGATTTTCAGATATCGTATGAGCTTGCTTTGAATTTACAGCATGTAATGTAGCGAAATTGTGCAGATTTCAGTATACATATTGTGTTGGATGAGATTATGAGTTAGTGTAGCTGATTTTGATATTGTTATGTTGAGATTGGGTTGAGCGGTATCGAAGAATTACGCCGTTACGCCGTCGAGTTGTATTGAAACAGATTTCAGCTTGTATATTGAATTGCTTGAAACTTATATTGATGAAGTGCACATTGATTATGCCATTTCAGATTTGTATTGGTTATTGTCAGACTCGACATTCCGAATTCAAGATCACGACAGATATTGTGCGACGAAAGGTATAATTCATGTGGTCACAGGATTGCACAACTCGATTCAGATTTGATACGAGTTTCCCTAAATCACATACTAGATTATTGTTACATTGATTATGTAATGTCTTGTTTATTGATTTATATTCGAGTCCTGAGATAGGAGATATTGGCACATTGGCCAAAACTAGACGTTTCGGTGTATCGACGCATATGAGTAGATTTGCTCTATGTGCAGACCCTCGATACAGAGTTGACCGAAGTCTAGGAATAAGACGTACCGTCGCCCCGAGTGGTTGGGTAGGTGACAGACCGTCTTATTCACACCGGGATCCCTAGAGTAGAAACAAATCGAGTCAAGAACTAGATATTGAATACAGATTTGTATTCTTTTACATGTTTAGATGTTGATTCATGTTTAATGATATATGCTATGCTTTTGTACATGATTTATGACATTGCATGCATCCATGTTTTATACTGGGATTCGTTCTCACCGGAGTTATCCGGCTGTTGTCGTGTCTGTATGTGTGCATGGCAACAGGTGGGGCAGGATCTGGGTCTCGAGCTAGATGAGAGATTGATGATAGCGTGGAGATCTCGGGCGTCGAATATTTCTAGTGTTTCCTACTATACCTGTATCACTTATGTTTGTAGCTGGTATTTGAACACTAGTGTCGGATTGTACGAAACAGACTTGTATGTACCTGATGTTGTTAATTATTATAAAGACATGTTATGCTTTGACTATATATTTGATTTAATGTTAAAATCAAAAGTTTGACCCACATTTTCGAGTAAAGATCCAATAAATCCCAAAAAGAATTGAGTTAGAGCCCGGGTCCCCACAACAGATGGTATCAGAGCAGTAGGTTCTGTAGACTGAGATAGAATAGAATGAGCGGGATAGATTGAGTCATCTTCCTTGCTTTTGATATGCTAGCATGATTTATTGCTTTCCCTATTATATTATGTTGTATTATCTGAATTGATTTACAGCATATACTTGTCAAGCCTGAATCAGAACCGATTCTCGATCAGAGGTTATGATCAGAGGAGGGCTGAGACAGATGATATTGATTGTGTACTAATCAGTTTGGTAACCAGATTTATGCCGCCTAGACGTATACCACAGTCAGAGCAGGGTAGCACATCAGGTGCACATATGGATGTTACCGCTACGCCGATGGAGACCTTATTGAAGAGGTTTCAGTCTTTCCATCCTCCTACGCTGAAGGGCACCGAGAGTGCAGTAGAGTGCGAGAGCTGGCTTGATGATATCGAGATGTTGTTTTAGTCTTTGGAATATACTGATGAGCGACGTGTGAAATTGATAGGGCATCAGATGCAAGAGGTTGCCAAGAGCTGGTGGTTGACTACGAAGAGAGCCTTGGAGCACCGAGGCATTGACATTACGTGGAAAGTTTTCAAAGATGAGTTCTATCAGAGCTTCTTCCCGTTTCCTACCGAGAAGATAAAGGAGCTGAATTTGCGAATCTGAGGCAGGGACAGTGGAACATCGAGGAGTATGTTGCTAAATTTTCTGCATTGCTACGATTTGCACCGCATGTAGCAGGGAACGACGAGGCAGTGGCTGATCAGTTCATCAACGGGCTGAACCCAGATGTCTTTACTTTGGTGAACACGGGACGGCCTAATACTTTTTCAGAGGCACTGAACAGAGCTAAGGGAGCAGAGGCTGGCTTGATCAGGCAACGAGGGGCTTCCTACGGTGTTCAGGGGCAGAGACCGCCACAGCCTACCGCCGTTCAGCTTCCACCACCTCCTCCTCGCTTCGATAGTGGATCTAGTAGTAGTGGCAAGAAGGAATTTCTGAAGGCTAAGGGCAAGCAGTTTAAGAAATCCGGAAGCAGTTCATCGAGTTCGAGTGGATCTCGACAGAGAGGTCAGGGGTCAGATTATAGTGGGGTATACTGTAGTTCGTGCGGAGGGCGACATGCCACGGAGCAGTGTCAAGGAGTTATGGGACGCTGCAACATCTGTAGGCAACAGGGACACTTCGCCAGAGTTTGTCCCCAGAGAGGTGCACAACGATTCCAGAGTACAGGGTCATCAGCACCAGTGCCACAGATGGAGAGACAGGCATCCTCTGTACACTCCTTCCAGCCACCATCTACACAGACCCAGCAGAGACCAGGAGGTAGTCAGACAGTGAGTCAACCTCCCAGGCAGCAGGCTAGGGTGTTTGCTCTGACAGAGGAGCAGGCACAGGAGGCACCAGATGACGTCATTGCAGGTAGCTGTTTTCTTTGCGGTTATCCTGCATATGTGTTGATAGACACGGGTGCATCCCATACATTTATATCTGAACATTTTGCATTGAGACATTCATTGTCTGTTGAGTCTTTGTCAACAGTAGTGTCTATAGCTTCTCCGTTGGGAAGTGGTTTAATATCTGTGACTACTGTTAGACACTGTATGCTTCAGTTTGAGGGGCATGAGATTGATTTAGACTGTGTAGTACTTGGTTTAACTGATTTTGACTGTATAGTTGGCATAGACATGTTGACCAAGTACAGGGCCACTGTAGATTGTTTCCACAAGATTGTCAGATTCAGACCCGACATGACAGATGAGTGGAAATTCTACGGCAAGGGTTCCAGATCTCGGATTCCCTTAGTATCTGCTCTGACTATGAGTAGATTGCTTCAGAGAGGAGCAGAGGGCTTTCTCGTATATTCAGTAGATCTACTGAAGTCGAGCCCAGCATTGACAGATCTGCCAGTGGTTTGCGAGTTTGCAGATGTTTTTCCTGATGAGATTCCGGGGTTGCCTCCAGTTCGAGAGGTTGATTTTAGCATAGATCTTGTGCCAGGCAGTGTTCCTATCTCGAGAGCTCCATATAGGATGGCACCGATAGAGCTGAAAGAGTTGAAAGCACATGTGGGGACCCGGGCTCTAATTCTTGTTCTTGGGATTAATTGGATCTATGTTATAAAAAGTGGGTCAAATTTTTTGCTTTTACATTTAATCAAATGTAACTAAACAACCATAAGTTCTTTATTTAATTTACAATGTACAAACTGTAATGCCCGAGAATTTAATTACCGTAATCTGAAATGATTTGGATGTGATTACTGTAATCAGAGATTAATCCGGAATGATTTATTGAATTAATCGAGATGATTATAGACGGGACGCGTTCTTGTTAGATTTTGAAAGGAAGAATATTGCGTGTGCGTGACTCGAAGGTCTCGCGCATATGCACGAGAAGTGTACGCGCATATGCGCGAGCCATGCGAGAAGCCAAGGGAGAAATCCAGAAGGTTTGGCGCACATGCGCGGTGTAAGTGCGCGCACATGCGCGGCAAGGCCAGAACCAGTGGCGCATAGGCGCGAGTAGAGTGGCGCATATGCGCGGGAGGGCCAGAAGGGGTGGCGCATATGTGCGGAATTAATGACGCATATGCGCGAGTAGCAGTTTCGCCGAGACAGTAGGTCTCGCGCATATGCGCGAGTAGTGGCCGCGCATATGCGCGAGACGTGTTGCGCGAAGGACGAGCCATGTGCTTTGCTGCATGTGAGTGTAAGTATATATATATATTTACATGCGTAAATCTCATTTCAGAAGAGGAGAAATCGAGAGTTGAAGGGAAAGCTTCGTTCTTAATGTTCAAAATCGATTTATGAGCGATTCGTCCGTCTGATTTTAAATCCGAGTACGGTACTGTGTTCATATCAACGCAGGCTACACAAGGACGTAAGTTTTATTACGTTTAGACAAGATTTGAATTTATGATGTTGTTAGAATTGAATATGATTCAGATATGGTGTTTCTGCTACCGTAGATATTGTAGAATCGAAGTCAGATTTAGAAATAGACTGGTTATGGCATTGTTATGAATTTTAGAGTTGATTTGATTGAGATTGCTATCAGAATTATGCTGTTATTCATTTTACAAGGTACAGATACTGAAGTTATAGATTGTACTGAGATTTATTAGGAATTCTGGTAGTGTAATTGTGATGTTAAGACTGACGGGATTACAAGACTGTAGTGTTATGCCGTCTAAACATCAGTTGGTACTGATTGATCAGATTCAGTATTGGTTTCTGTTATCTTGTGATATGGTTGATATGAATCAGATTGTATCTTGTTCAGATATTGATCAGATTATGTACTGAGTAGAGTATTGATCAGAACAGAGTGTGTCTTGAGTTATGCACTGATACATCGTATTGATATTGTCATTTCAGATTTGATATGGACAGATTTGGATACAGGTCATCGTCTTCGTCAGACGGGGACGACAAAGGTATAATTCCTGTGATATTCGGGAAGCATAACTCAAATTAGATTAATTTGAGTTTCCCAATAAAATCACATACTAGATTATTGTTATATTGTTACCTGATTATGCTTTAATTGTATTCAAGCAGGTAAGATAATTGTGATATTCAGTTATGAATATGATTATGCTTGTTTACAGATTGTTATTCATTGCATTTAAGATAGGAAAGTATTGACAGCCATTGTCAGACTTCTAGACGTTCGGTGTATCTCAACTTAGGAGTAGCCCTTACTCCTATTGCCAGCCGTTGATACAGCTCGGACCGAAGTCTAGGAATAAGACGTACAGTCGCCCCGAGTGGTTGGGTAGGTGACAGCCAGTGACGTCTTATTCACCCCGGGATCCCTAGAGTTATAGATCGAGTCAAGTCTAGACATGATTTGATTAGGACTTCATGCTTATATGGATGTGGCTCCTAGATCATGGAACCCATCGTTATTGCTTTCAGTTGTGCTAGCATGTTTTATGATTTAGATTGTTTATATGCATGTTTATCTGATTTGAGTTGCATGCTTAATTTCATAGATTATGAAATATATTGTGTTTACACATGATCGCATGTTTTATGAATTAGTTTGTTTATATACATGCTTACCATGTTTTATACTGGGATTTATTCTCACCGGAGTTATCCGGCTGTTGTCTTGTTTTATATGTGTGCATGACAACAGGTGGGGCTGGATCAGGGTCGAGATGACGATGAGAGAAGACGAGTTAGCGTGGTGATTCCGGACTTGTAGCAGATTTGGTTTATTACTTGAATTTAGTAATTGAACCTTAGACTTAGGTTGTACAGTATTGTACTTCTCTACTGAACTGTAGTTGTTATACAGAAATGTATATATTGTTTAGATTCCATTACCTTCCGCAGTTACCTTTTAAAAAGAAAAATTTTTAGACCCTGTTTTATCTTAATTGATAATTAAATCCCAATAATGAGTAAAAAGATGATTAGCGTCCGGGTCCCCACAACAGGTGGTATCAGAGCGAGGATCCTTTAGAGATAGATCTTTAGACTGAGATAGTTAGAACTGATAGATCTTTTAGATTGACTTAGATGGAGTTAGAAGAGAATGAGCGGGGTAGATGAATTTTCTTTCCTTGCATGTGTGTGCTAGCCTGAGATTGCTTATGATGTTGATTTACATTGTGATGCTAGCATGAGACTATGTGTTACTGCTTAAAGATACATGTTTACCTGATTATATGATTTGAATTGGTATTATGTATTCTTGAATATGAATCAGATCGGATTCATGATCAGCAGTAAGATGATCATGATCAGAAAGGATTGGCACAGCATTGTATTATTGGGTTATTAATGTTTGTGGTAATCAGATGTACCTCCCCGAAGGATTTTGGAAACAGGCAGTACTTCGTATGAGCAGCCATATATACTAGAACCGCAGATAGATGTGTCAGCGACTCCGATGGAAACCAAGTTGGCAGAATTTCAGTTATTTCAGCCGCCGATTCTGAGTGGTACAGAGACGCCTGAAACGTGTCAGCACTGGGTTGAGGACATAGAGATATTGTTTGATCTACTGGATTGTACAGATGACCAAAGAGTTAAATTGGTATTTCACCAATTACAAGAGGCTGCCAGAAGTTGGTGGATTACAATCAAAAGAGTATTAGCACTACGTGGTACTGTGATCACGTGGGAAGTCTTCAAGACTAAATTCTATCAAAGATTTTTCTCCGCCTCGTACCGAGAAGATAAGAAAGAAGAATTTGAGAATTTAAGTCAAGGTCAATTGAATATTGATGATTATGCTTCTAAATTTTCTAATCTGTTGCGTTTTGCTCCTCATATGGCTAGGGATGATGAAGCTGTAGTGAATCAATTCATTAGAGGATTGTATTCGGAGATAGTTGCATTCATGAATCTACAGCGACCCTATCACTTTGCTGATGTCTTGAGTAAAGCAAAGAGAGCAGAAGAGAGTCTGATTCGACAATTAACGAGGTTGTGTGTGAAGCAACCCCAGACACCACAATCCCCTTCGAGATTTGAACGTGGCAGCACGAGTGGAAAGCAAGATTTGCTGAAAGCTCGGAAGAAACAGTTCAAGAAGTTAGGCAGTGGTTCCTCCAGTTCCAGTGGTTCAAGTCCGAGTTATACTGGAGTCTATTGCGCTAGGTGTGGAGGGAGACATCCCACGGAACAATGCCAGGGAGTGACTGGTAGATGCAATATCTGCGGACAGCATGGGCATTTTGCTAGAGTGTGTCCTCAGAAGGGTTCCCAAAGATTCTGGGGAGCAGGACCATCGGGTGGCAATGCGTGAAAAACAGACCCAGTAGTCACAACAGGTACTATTTCTTGTATGATTATATGCATAGGTATAGATATGTACTAATGCATTATTTATGAGTATCTGTGATTGGATAGCATGAAGATATGCTGTATCTGTTGGGTCTGTGTATACTGTAGTATTGATTCCTTGACTGTTGAGGAATATGTTGATATCAGAAATTTCTGTGACATGTTATATACTACAGTTAAATGAGGATGGGACTGGATTAGATTATGATGCACTTGTAACTATCTGATTTGGATTGCATTTTTGACATGAATATGCTGAACAAGTACCGAAATATTGTAGCATGTGTTCCAGAAATAGTAAGATTAAGACCAGATCTAGGTGATAAATGAGGATTTTCGATCCAGAAGTCCTTAGAAAATTTTAGGGTTTAGGACTCGATTATTACAGAAAGGAACAGATGGCATCCTTATGTATCCAGTAGATCCACTGAAATCGAGTCTAAAATTTGATAGTAAGATAATAGTTAACTGGTGTTTGCTTAGATAAGATGTCAGATGGGTTCTCTATCAGAGAGAATTGAAAGAATTGACAGATTAAAGTATGGGCTAAAGAATCCAGTTGATTGTGTATTTCTCTTGAAGACATTTTAGTTCTGTTTCTAGATTGACAGATTATGTGTTCAGGGGTATTTTGAAGAATTATGCTTGTTATATCTATGATTCCGGGATATATCCACAGCATCTGATTGTTTATATTGAATATTTGAAGACTGGGTTAAATATTCCGAGAACTGTGATTATGGTATACAGCAATGGGTCAGGTAGGGATCCGAATGAAGTTATTGATACAGGTTTATATTCAGACTATGCGGTATCAGGAATGTCAAAATTAGCAGAATGTCAAAGATGTCAGAATTTTATTAGCTGGTTTGAGCAGATTATCTTCTTCTGATTATCTTATTCTCGTATTGTTGTATATCTGCTGTGACACCCCGATCCTCTTTTAAAATAAATACGCAGCGGAAATAAAATTTTTCTCTTTAAAATATACGGAAGGAGTTTCAAAATACATTTCATCAAATATCTTTACAAAATAAATACATGATCATTTAAATGACATAACAAAAACAAAACATCATTCCTATGATCATGCCAAAATCCTCCTTCCAACGGTGTATGCATATGACCCCCGATCTACAGTCAACGTCCCGAGGCACCACTCTGATCTGCATCACATGAAAATAACTGAAATGAGAATAAATCTCAGCAAGTGGAACTCTTATATAACAATGAACAATAACTCTGTAAAACATCTCTTTGAAATCATAAATACCATCAACTCTGAACTGTAAACTCTGAATATCAATAACATAGCAATAGCATAAAAATATGATGGTATTTCTCTTTTGCTCTGGGGATTGATATCAATAGTATCTCTGCTCTGGGGTGCTCGTATCCCAAATCGATATAAATACCGATAACTCTGAGGGATATAAGCCTATAGGCGATGATCATCTAATATTGCATGCAATCTCTGACTATGTATTTATCAATCCGAAAACATTTAAACTCTTCTCTGGTTTTAACAATCACTTTGAACTCTATATATCTCTTTGTATTCCCTTTAATCAATAATGAGACATACAATGCCTCCAATACATATAACAATACATACTATGGATCAAATGAAAGGGAATAACACAATAAACTCTTTGAAACACATACATATATAATCATGTGAGCAAAAGGAATGAATTTCCACTTACAAACCACAACAAACACCTCAACTTAGCTCTTGATCACCACCTACAACAAATAATCCACAAATAACACCAATATCAACTAAATATCCAAGATTACAAGCTAAATAATCCATAAATCCACATAAACAACCAACCTAAACAACTCTTAATTTACAACCTTAACAGAATCGCACCAAAAGCTTACCCAAGCTTCCTAGCACCAAGGAGAACGTCGATCTCAAGTCGAAATTCCAAACAAACGCCTGAATCGAAGATAGGAAAGGAAAGAAATGACTAAAAACCCTAGAAATGGAGAGAAAAGTCGAGAATGGAGGAGAAAAGAAAGGGAAAGTATGGCCAACCACTCCAAAAAGTAGCTTAAAAACTCGCCCATACCTTCACCGCGGGTGCGCTCCTCTAAGCACCGCGGGTGCGCTGAGCTTTCGGCAGTCCACAAAATTCCTAAACCACAGACACCGCGGGTGCGGCACTGCAAGCACCGCGGGTGCGCTACACACCGCGGGTGCGGTCACTGCATCACCGCGGGTGCGGTGATGCTACGGCCCTCCAACACAAAAACTGCACAGTACACCGCGGGGGCACTCCAGTTAAGAGCGCGGGTGCACTCAAGCCACGGCCAAGCACTATTCCCATGCAACTAAAATCGATCCGGAACTCTGAAACGAACAACCAACATCAACTAACACCTCAAGACAATAAAACTAACAATACTATAGCCCATAAACACAACTCTAAACCTCTAATCAAATAACTCAAATAACAAACGAAACTTAAATCGTACCGTACACCGGGCTCGGCTATTACAATCTCCCCCCCTTAAGGGAACTACACTGCTTCACAAGAACCAATCAATACAAAACAATAGATAGATGCAAAGAAAACATACCCGGACAGTTGAAAGTAGACGAGTCATATGCATTGGTCCAAAGAAAACACCGCTCTGATACCACTAAATGTGACACCCCGATCCTCTTTAAAATAAATACGCAGCGGAAATAAAATTTTCTCTTTAAAATATACGGAAGGAGTTTCAAAATACATTTCATCAAATATCTTTACAAAAAAAATACATGATCATTTAAATGACATAACAAAAACAAAACATCATTCCTATGATCATGCCAAAATCCTCCTTCCAACGGTGTATGCATATGACCCCCGATCTACAGTCAACGTCCCGAGGCACCACTCTGATCTGCATCACATGAAAATAACTGAAATGAGAATAAATCTCAGCAAGTGGAACTCTATATAACAATGAACAATAACTCTGTAAAACATCTCTTGAAATCATAAATACCATCAACTCTGAACTGTAAACTCTGAATATCAATAACATAGCAATAGCATAAAAATATGATGGTATTTCTCTTTTGCTCTGGGATTGATATCAATAGTATCTCTGCTCTGGGGTGCTCGTATCCCAAATCGATATAAATACCGATAACTCTGAGGGATATAAGCCTATAGGCGATGATCATCTAATATTGCATGCAATCTCTGACTGTATTTATCAATCCGAAAACATTTAAACTCTTCTCTGGTTTTAACAATCACTTTGAACTCTATATATCTCTTTTATTCCCTTTAATCAATAATGAGACATACAATGCCTCCAATACATATAACAATACATACTATGGATCAAATGAAAGGGAATAACACAATAAACTCTTTGAAACACATACATATATAATCATGTGAGCAAAAGGAATGAATTTCCACTTACAAACCACAACAAACACCTCAAATTAGCTCTTGATCACCACCTACAACAAATAATCCACAAATAACACAATATCAACTAAATATCCAAGATTACAAGCTAAATAACCATAAATCCACATAAACAACCAACCTAAACAACTCTTAATTTACAACCTTAACAGAATCGCACCAAAGCTTACCCAAGCTTCCTAGCACCAAGGAGAATGTCGATCTCAAGTCGAAATTCCAAACAAACGCCTGAATCGAAGATAGGAAAGGAAAGAAATGACTAAAAACCCTAGAAATGGAGAGAAAAGTCGAGAATGGAGGAGAAAAGAAAGGGAAAGTATGGCCAACCACTCCAAAAATAGCTTAAAAACTCGCCCATACCCACCGCGGTGCGCTCCTCTAGCACCGCGGGTGCGCTGAGCTTTCGGCAGTCCACAAAATTCCTGAACCACAGACACCGCGGGTGTCGGCACTGCAAGCACCGCGGGTGCGCTACACACCGTGGGTGCGGTCACTGCATCACCGCGGGTGCGGTGATGCTACGGCCCTCCAACACAAAAACTGCATAGTACACCGTGGGGGCACTCCAGTTAAGAGCGCGGGTGCACTCAAGCCACGGCCAAGCACTATTCCCATGCAACTAAAATCGATCCGGAACTCTGAAACGAACAACCAACATCCCTAACACCTCAAGACAATAAAACTAACAATACTATAGCCCATAAACACAACTCTAAACCTCTATCAAATACTCAAATAACAAACGAAACTTAATCGTACCGTACACCGGGCTCGGCTATTACAATACTAGCTCAATTGTACCAGGATTGTGCCAAGTATCTAATATCCATGTGATCTTGGGTTCGATCCTGGGGAGGCACACTACTTAAGTTCATGGGCTTAAGAGTTCTATGAGTAACCCATACGACGCCTATGGAAAGCCGTGAGTGACACCACAGGGTGGGCAAGCCCACTGGGCCTATGGGCCAAGTCACAAGATCGGGATAGCCTTGGGTTGATTGGGGCAGTGGGCCGTATGGGCGTCCACTGGGCCTGTAATGGGTCGTTACATCTGCTGAGTATTGTTATTGTTCTAAATCAGTATTTGAGACATTTTATATTGGTTGGGAGTATATTCTATTTGCAGATGAATATAGCAGTTGATCTGGGCAGGATGAAGATTTGGTCAACCAGCCAATTTATTATGTTATGAGTTTCTTAAACTCACTAGATCTGTATAAGTTCTTTCTATCAGAATTCGATGTGATATTACCGTTATTGTGAATCAGTGTAATACAGTTTATTGTAAACAGTTGAAATCAGAGCAGAGTATCGTTTACAGTAACAGATATGTGACTTTGTTTTTGTATCAGACAGACTACTTCTATTGTGTGATGTCAGAATGTTTCAGAATTATTTATATCTTTGATATGGGAGTCGAGCCGAATGCCAGGTAGGTATTTCTTCATTATTTTATATTATTACTGATTGTTTATACCGGATAGTTCGAATCTGAACACAATTAGTGTCGAAATGCAACGCAGGGGATTCAGTTTTCATTCATATATTTCAGAATGTATGATACTCGAACAAATAGTGTTGGTATAGACAGATTTGATCAGTTATAACAGATTTGTACCGAAAGGTTGGTAAAATGGTACTGATATGTCTGGATCGCTAACAAAAAGCCAGAAGCTAGGGATTAGAAGATTATTACCGACTTAGTATAATCCTGAATAGAAATGGAAGTACTTTTCTAGGACTGATGTGATAAATTACGCTATTTTCTTCAGATAAGAGAGTAATGATTGTGATTGATAGATTGCAATCTATATCTAGTAGTTTGTAAGTGCTGTACAAACAGAACTAGGTGACAGAGATCCCTGTCAGAAATAGTCGATTGACTAGAATGATGATTTCGAGTAGAGTATATCAGACTATGATTACGATTAAGTGTGTACTTGTGATAGATTATATCATCAGCTCTCTCGGGCAGATTGTTCACAAAGTGACAGGTAGTCGAGTGTTAGTTCAGATAGTGGAAGATATTGGTAGAACTCTAGTGCTGAATGTCAGCACTCTACTATCAAGATAATTCAGAATGGATAGATGTAGGAAGCCAATGTCGGATGATGATGATTGGTATTGAAACCGAAGATGAATATGTCCTTAATTGGAATAAACAGATGAAATAGCAACTACAGGTGGTATTGCTTTGTTATGGATTGCAATTGCCGTATTGGGTTTTGTATAGCCAGAATGCGATTGATTCGGCTAGTGAAATGAGTTTGGATGTGAAACTCTGTCAAACAGATCTTCGGATAGATATGGTTTGATGATTGGTGAGTTCGAGGACGAACTCAGATCTAAGAGGGGGAGAAATGTAATGCCCGAGAATTTAATTACCGTATGAAATGATTTGGATTTGATTACTGTAATCAGAGATTAATCCGGAATGATTTATTGAATTAATCGAGATATTATAGACGGGACGCTTTCTTGTTAGATTTTGAAAGAAGCATATTGCGTGTGCGTGACTCGAAGTGTACGTCGCATATGCCGAGCCATGCGAGAAGCCAAGGGAGAAATCCGAAGGTTTGGCGCACATGCGCGGTGTAAGTGCGCGCACATGCGCGGCAAGGCCAGAACCAGTGGCGCATATGCGCGGGAGGGCCAGAAGGGGTGGCGCATATGCGCGGAATTAATGACGCATATGCGCGAGTAGCAGTTTCGCCGAGACAGTAGGTCTCGCCATATGCGCGAGTAGTGGCCGCGCATATGCGCAAGACGTGTTGCGCGAAGGACAGCCATGTGCTTTGCTGCATGTGAGTGTAAGTATATATATATTTACATGCGTAAATCTCATTTCAGAAGAGGAGAAATCGAGAGTTGAAGGGAAAGCTTCGTTCTTAATGTTCAAATCGATTTATGAGCGATTCGTCCGTCTGATTTTAAATCCGAGTACGTACTGTGTTCATATCAACGCAGGCTACACAAGGACGTAAGTTTTATTACGTTTAGACAAGATTTGAATTTATGATGTTGTTAGAATTGAATATGATTCAGATATGGTGTTTCTGCTACCGTAGATTGTGAGAATCGAAGTCAGATTTAGAAATAGACTTGTTATGGCATTGTTATGAATTTTAGAGTTGATTTGATTGAGATTGCTATCAGAATTATGCTGTTATTCATTTTACGGTACAGATACTGAAGTTATAGATTGTACTGAGATTTATTAGGAATTCTGGTAGTGTAATTGTGATGTTAAGACTGACGGGATTACAAGACTGTAGTGTTATGCCGTCTAAACTCAGTTGGTACAGATTGATCAGATTCAGTATTGGTTTCTGTTTCTTGTGATATGGTTGATATGAATCAGATTGTATCTTGTTTAGATATTGATCAGATTATGTACTGAGTAAGTATTGATCAGAACAGAGTGTGTCTTGAGTTATGCACTGATACAACATTTGATATTGTATTTCAGATTTGATATGGACAGATTTGGATACAGGTCATCGTCTTCGTCAGACGGGGACGACAAAGGTATAATTCATGTGATATTCGGGAAGCATAACTCAAATTAGATTAATTTGAGTTCCCAATAAAATCACATACTAGATTTTTTTATATTGTTACCTGATTATGCTTTAATGTATTCAAGCAGGTAAGATAATTGTGATATTCAGTTATGAATATGATTATGCTTGTTTACAGATTGTTATTCATTGCATTTAAGATAGGAAAGTCTTGACAGCCATTGTCAGACTTCTAGACGTTCATGTATCTCAACTTAGGAGTAGCCATTACTCCTATTGCCAGCCGTTGATACAGCTCGGACCGAAGTCTAGAATAAGACGTACAGTCGCCCCGAGTGGTTGGGTACGTGACAGCCAGTGACGTCTTATTCACCCCGGGATCCCTAGAGTTATAGTCGGTCAAGTCTGACATGATTTGATTAGGATTCATGCTTATATGGATGTGGCTCCTAGATCATGGAACCCATCGTTATTGCTTTCAGTTGTGCTAGCATGTTTTATGATTTAGATTGTTTATATGCATGTTTATCTGATTTGAGTTGCATGCTTAATTTCATGATTATGAAATATATTGTGTTACACTTATCGCATGTTTTATGAATTAGTTTGTTTATATACATGCTTACCATGTTTTATTGGGATTTATTCTCACCGGAGTTATCCGGCTGTTGTCTTGTTTTATATGTGTGCATGAAACAGGTGGGGCTGGATCAGGGTCGAGATGACGATGAGAGAAGACGAGTTAGCTGTGGTGATTCCGGACTTGTAGCAATTTGGTTTATTACTTGAATTTAGTAATTGAACCTTAACTTAGGTTGTACAGTATTGTACTCTCTACTGAACTGTAGTTTGTTAACAGAAATGTATATATTGTTTAGATTCCATTACCTTCCGCAGTTACCTTTTAAAAAGAAAAATTTTTAGACCCTGTTTTATCTTAATTGATAATTAAATCCCAATAATGAGTAAAAAGATGATTAGCGCGGGGT
>NW_027331396.1:5562-84581 GCF_022965805.1 Primulina eburnea | reverse complement strand
AATTTCGTCCGCGAAATTGACGTCACGGCACGAACAACTCAGGATACTTCTCTCTTATCTCCTCCTCTGGTTCCCACGTAGCCTCCTCTAACAAATGGTTCCTCCAAAGAACTTTGACAATGCCGATCTGTTTGTTCCTCAGAACTCTAACTGTGCGATCCAAAATCTGAATCGGAATCTCTTGATATGTCAAATTCGGCGTCAAGTCCAATGGCTCATGGCGTTAGAACATGGGAAGGATCTGTAACATACTTCCTGAGCATCGAAACGTGAAACACATTATGAACTCTGTCAAGATCTGGAGGTAGGGCTAATCTGTAGGCTCGATCGCCAACTCTGTCCAATATCTCGAATGGACCAATAAATCTAGGACTCAACTTGCCCTTCTTGCCAAATCGCATCACACCCTTGAGAGGTGCTATCTTCAGAAACACGTGGTCGCCAACCTCGAACTGCAAAGGTCTGCGACGAACATCTGCATAGCTCTTTTGTCTGGACTGGGCAGTCTTCATCCTTTCTCTGATAACAGCAACAACATCAGCAGTCTGCTGGACCAACTCTGGTCCCAACATCCTCCTCTCACCAACCTCGTCCCAATACAAGGGAGACCTGCACTTCCTGCCATAAAGTGCCTCATACGGTGCCATGCCAATCGTCGCCTGGTAGCTATTATTATAAGTGAACTCAACCAAAGGCAACAAAGAATCCCAGCTACCTGGAAAGTCAATAGTACACGCTCTGAGCATATCCTCAAGAATCTGAATGACTCTCTCTGACTGACCATCACTCTGAGGATGATAGGCTGTACTGAACGCTAATCGCGAACCCATAGCTCTGTGCAAACTCTTCCAAAACTCTGAAGTAAATCTAGGGTCACGATCAGACACGATCGACACAGGGACACCATGAAGTCTGACAATCTCTGCTATGTAGTCCTCGGCATACTGGTTCATCGAATACGTTGTCTTGACTGGAAGAAAGTGCGCTGACTTAGTCAATCTATCAACGATAACCCAAATAGAATTGAAACATCTCCGCACTCTGGGAAGACCAGTCACGAAATCCATCGTAATATGCTCCCACTTCCACTGAGGAATCGGCAACGACAACAATGTCCCAGCAGGTCTCTGGTGCTCAATCTTCACCTGCTGACAAGTAAGGCACTGAGAAATGAACACGGCAACATCCTTCTTCATACCTGGCCACCAGTAGAGTCGACGAAGATCCTGATATATCTTCGTACTGCCTGGATGAATCGAATACGGCGCGGTATGAGCCTCTGTCAGAATATCTCTACGAATATCATCGCCAACAGGAACACAAATACGACCTCTGAAAGTCACCAAACCATCACCATTCAAGGCGAACTCTGAATTACCTCTAATCTCTGCTCTATCTCTCAACTCTGTCAACTGAACATCAGTCGACTGCTCTCTACGGATCCTGTCCGTCAATGAAGATCGAATAACTAACGCTGAAAGACGAGCAATGGTGCCTGGAATCACCAGATCAATATCCTCTCTCTGCAAATCCATCAGCAACGGTCTCTGAATCAAAGAACTCAATGAAACACTCGACTTGCGGCTTAAAGCATCAGCCACAACATTCGCCTTCCCTGGGTGATAACTGATAGTCACATCGTAATCCTTGACAAGCTCTAACCACCTCCTCTGTCGCATATTGAGCTCTTTCTGCGAGAACAGATACTTCAAACTCTTGTGGTCTGTGAAGATCTCACACTTTTCGCCATACAGATAATGTCTCCAAATCTTAAGGGCGAAAACCACAGCTGCTAGCTCCAAATCGTGCGTCGGATAATTCTTCTCATAATCCTTCAACTGGCGAGAAGCATAGGCAATGACCTTACCTCTCTGCATCAACACTGCACCGAGACCCTTCTTCGACGCATCGGTAAAGACCACAAAATCCTCTGAACCACTGGGCAATGCGAGAATAGGAGCTGACGTCAATCTATCCTTCAACTCCTGAAATGCGCTCTGGCAATCTATAGACCACTCGAACTTCACAGTCTTCCTTGTCAGATTGGACAATGGCAGGGCAATCTTGGAAAAATCCGAAATGAAACGACGATAATAACCCGCCAAACCAAGGAAACTGCGTACCTCTGAAACAGTCGTAGGAATAGGCCACTTCTGAATCACCTCTATCTTCGGATCAACAGCAATGCCATCCCTCGAAACGACATGGCCTAGAAAAGAAATCTGATCCAGCCAAAACTCACACTTCTTCAACTTAGCAAACAACCTCCGCTCTCTCAGCAACTGGAGAACAACTCTGAGATGCTCTGAATGAAGCTCTCTGGTCTTGGAATAAATCAAGATATCGTCGATAAAGACAATGACGAAGCTATCCAAATACGGCTTGAACACACGGTTCATCAGGTCCATGAAAACAGAAGGGGCATTGGTCAAACCAAAAGACATCACGAGAAACTCAAAGTGACCATACCTGGTCCTGAAAGCCGTCTTAGGGATATCAGACTCCCTAACCTTCAACTGATAGTAGCCAGACCGAAGATCAATCTTCGAGAAAACAGTGGCACCCTGGAGTTGGTCAAATAGATCGTCAATCCGTGGCAACGGATACTTGTTCTTGATCGTCACTTTGTTGAGCTCTCTGTAATCGATACACAGACGCAAAGACCCGTCCTTCTTCTTAACAAATAGAACCGGAGCCCCCCAAGGCGAAGAACTCGGACGAATAAAACCCTTATCTAGAAGATCTTGCAACTGCTTCTTCAACTCTTTCATCTCGGTAGGAGCCATCCTATACGGAGCCTTAGAAATAGGAACCGTACCTGGAGCAAGATCAATAACAAACTCTACATCTCTATCCGGCGGCAAACCCGGAACATCATCCTCAAACACATCAGCAAACTCCCTCACCACATCAATATCATCAATATTCAACTTAATCAGTCTGTCCATATCCACAACAGATGCCAGAAAAACATCACAACCTCTACACAATAGCCTCTCAGCATCAAGACACGAAATAAAAGGAAGGACCAGCGAAGTACCTGAGCTGGCGAGAACTCCTCCCTGGCCATCATCTGCAAAAGTCACCGTCTTAGCAACGCAATCAATAACAGCACGATAGGTCGACAGCCAATCCATGCCAAGAATAACATCAAAGGCAACCATCGGGATCACAATCAAATCAGCAAAGACCTCTCGATCAACAAAACGAACGGGGCACGCATACACTATGGAAGTCGGGCACAAAACATCTCCCGAAGGCAAAACAACACTAAGCTGAAGGGGAATAACAGAAGGAACTATACCCAAAGATCTCAAAAACAATTCAGACATAAAAGAATGAGTAGCACCAGTATCAATCAAAGTAGTAGCTACTCTGCCTGAAATTAAAATGGAACTAGAGATTACAGAAGAATTACGATTAATACCTTCCTTAGTCATCGAAAAGATACGACCCTGCACCTTCTCCTGGCTAGCTCCCTTAGGACAATCTCTGGAAATATGGCCTGGCATGCCACAACGATAGCAAGAACGAGTGCCAAATCTACACTCTCCACGATGAGGTCTGCCACACTTGGGACACAAAGATCTCTCAGAATCAGACGAAGCAACTGGCACTGACGGTGGCCTAGGACTCTGATCCACCTTGCCCTTCCCCTTGAATCGATCTCTGCCACGCTGACCTGAACTCTGGCCTCTTTGAACACTAGCCTGGTGCCTCGCCTGTCTCTCCCTGGCGATATCCTTCTCGTCCTGCTCTGCTAGCAACGCCTTGGACACAATCTCCTTGAAAGTCACAGCCTTGGACATATTGATATCACGCCTGATCTCCGCTCTAAGGCCTCGAATGAAGTGAGCGCCTTTATCTTTATCACTAGTAGCAATGTACGGAGCAAAAAGGCAACCCTCCTCGAACCTGAGAATATACTCGTCCACATTCAAGCTCCCCTGACGAAGCTCCAAGAACTCTGTAACCTTCCTCGCTCGCAGTGCATCAGGAAAGTATTTGTCGTAGAAAAGCTCAGTAAACTCAGACCACTTCAAAGTAGAAACATCAATGCCAACCTTGGTCGCATTCCACCACAAACGTGCAGCTTTAACCAGCATGAAAACAGCACAACTGATACGGTCTCTGTCCTCATAGTGGAGATGATCAAAAATCGCCTCCAAAGCCTTGACCCACTCTACTGCAGCTAAAGGATCGGAGCTGCCTGGAAACTCGGGTGGATCCATCCTCTTAAACGCAGAAAAGATAGCATCAGAACCAACTGCAGCTGGAGCAACCTGCCCTCTACCTTGGCCTCTGCCCTGGCCTGCTCCTTGCAGTCTAAGCAACTGCTGGATCTGCTCACTGTGAACCTTAGCCTGCTCCTTCAGTAACTTGCCGAACTCGTCGACAACTCCCGAGGACGAACTATCCTCCCCCTCTGACGCCTTACGCTTAGGAGGCATCCTCTACTCTACAATGCTCACAAGACACCAATCAATACAAAACAATAGATAGATGCAAAGAAAACATACCCGGACAGTTGAAAGTAGACGAAGTCATATGCATTGGTCCAAAGAAAACACCGCTCTGATACCACTAAATGTGACACCCCGATCCTCTTTTAAAATAAATACGCAGCGGAAATAAAATTTTTCTCTTTAAAATATACGGAAGGAGTTTCAAAATACATTTCATCAAATATCTTTACAAAAAAAATACATGATCATTTAAATGACATAACAAAAACAAAACATCATTCCTATGATCATGCCAAAATCCTCCTTCCAACGGTGTATGCATATGACCCCCGATCTACAGTCAACGTCCCGAGGCACCACTCTGATCTGCATCACATGAAAATAACTGAAATGAGAATAAATCTCAGCAAGTGGAACTCTTATATAACAATGAACAATAACTCTGTAAAACATCTCTTTGAAATCATAAATACCATCAACTCTGAACTGTAAACTCTGAATATCAATAACATAGCAATAGCATAAAAATATGATGGTATTTCTCTTTTGCTCTGGGATTGATATCAATAGTATCTCTGCTCTGGGGTGCTCGTATCCCAAATCGATATAAATACCGATAACTCTGAGGGATATAAGCCTATAGGCGATGATCATCTAATATTGCATGCAATCTCTGACTATGTATTTATCAATCCGAAAACATTTAAACTCTTCTCTGGTTTTAACAATCACTTTGAACTCTATATATCTCTTTGTATTCCCTTTAATCAATAATGAGACATACAATGCCTCCAATACATATAACAATACATACTATGGATCAAATGAAAGGGAATAACACAATAAACTCTTTGAAACACATACATATATAATCATGTGAGCAAAAGGAATGAATTTCCACTTACAAACCACAACAAACACCTCAAATTAGCTCTTGATCACCACCTACAACAAATAATCCACAAATAACACCAATATCAACTAAATATCCAAGATTACAAGCTAAATAATCCATAAATCCACATAAACAACCAACCTAAACAACTCTTAATTTACAACCTTAACAGAATCGCACCAAAAGCTTACCCAAGCTTCCTAGCACCAAGGAGAATGTCGATCTCAAGTCGAAATTCCAAACAAACGCCTGAATCGAAGATAGGAAAGGAAAGAAATGACTAAAAACCCTAGAAATGGAGAGAAAAGTCGAGAATGGAGGAGAAAAGAAAGGGAAAGTATGGCCAACCACTCCAAAAAGTAGCTTAAAAACTCGCCCATACCTTCACCGCGGGTGCGCTCCTCTAAGCACCGCGGGTGCGCTGAGCTTTCGGCAGTCCACAAAATTCCTGAACCACAGACACCGCGGGTGCGGCACTGCAAGCACCGCGGGTGCGCTACACACCGTGGGTGCGGTCACTGCATCACCGCGGGTGCGGTGATGCTACGGCCCTCCAACACAAAAACTGCATAGTACACCGTGGGGGCACTCCAGTTAAGAGCGCGGGTGCACTCAAGCCACGGCCAAGCACTATTCCCATGCAACTAAAATCGATCCGGAACTCTGAAACGAACAACCAACATCAACTAACACCTCAAGACAATAAAACTAACAATACTATAGCCCATAAACACAACTCTAAACCTCTAATCAAATAACTCAAATAACAAACGAAACTTAAATCGTACCGTACACCGGGCTCGGCTATTACAATACTAGCTCAATTGGTACCAGGATTGTGCCAAGTATCTATATATCCATGTGATCTTGGGTTCGATCCTGGGGAGGCACATACTTAAGTTCATGGGCTTAAGAGTTCTATGAGTAACCCATACGACGCCTATGGAAAGCCCGTGAGTGACACCACAGGGTGGGCAAGCCCACTGGGCCTATGGGCCAAGTCACAAGATCGGGATAGCCTTGGGTTGATTGGGGCAGTGGGCCGTATGGGCGGTCCACTGGGCCTGTAATGGGTCGTTACATCTGCTGAGTATTGTTATTGTTCTAAATCAGTATTTGAGACATTTTATATTGGTTGGGAGTATATTCTATTTGCAGATGAAATATAGCAGTTGATCTGGGCAGGATGAAGATTTGGTCAACCAGCCAGAATTTATTATGTTATGAGTTTCTTAAACTCACTAGATCTGTATAAGTTCTTTCTATTCAGAATTCGATGTGATATTACCGTTATTGTGAATCAGTGTAATACAGTTTATTGTAAACAGTTGAAATCAGAGCAGAGTATCGTTTACAGTAACAGATATGTGACTTTGTGTTTGTATCAGGCAGACTACTTCTATTGTGTGATGTCAGAATGTTTCAGAATTATTTATAGCTTTTGATATGGGTAGTCAGAGCCGAATGCCAGGTAGGTATTTCTTCATTATTTTATATTATTAACTGATTGTTTATACCGGATAGTTCGAATCTGAAGTCACAAGTAGTGTCAGAAATGCAACGCAGGGGATTCAGTTTTCATTCATATATTTCAGAATGTATGATACTCGAACAAATAGTGTTGGTATAGACAGATTTGATCAGTTATAACAGAATTTGTACCGAAAGGTTGGTAAAAATGGTACTGATATGTCTGGATCGCTAACAAAATAAGCCAGAAAGCTAGGGATTAGAAGATTATTACCGACTTAGTATAATCCTGAATAGAAATGGAAGTACATTTCTAGGACTGATGTGATAAAATTACCGCTATTTTCTTCAGATAGAGATGTGAGATGATTGTGATTGATAGATTGTTCAATCTATATCTAGTAGTTTGTAAAGATGCTGTACAAACAGAACTAGGTGACAGAGATCCCTGTCAAAGAAATAGTCAGATTGACTAGAATGATGATTTCGAGTAGAGTATATCAGACTATGATTACGATTAAGTGTGTACTTGTGATAGATTATATCATCAGCTCTCTCTGGCAGATTGTTCACAAAGTGACAGGTAGTCGGAGTGTCTAGTTCAGATAGTGGAAGATATTGGTAGAACTCTAGTGCTGAATGTCAGCACTAGCTATCAAGATAATTCAGAATGGATAGATGTAGGAAGCCAATGTCGGATGATGATGATTGGTATTTGAAATCGAAGATGGAATATGTCCTTAATTGGAATAAACAGATGAAATAGCAACTACAGGTGGTATTGCTTTGTTATGGATTGCAATTGCCGTATATGGGTGTTGTATAGCCAGTAATATGCGATTGATTCGGCTAGTGAAATGAGTTTGGATGTGAAACTCTGTCAAACAGATCTTCGGATAGATATGGTTTGATGATTGGTGAGTTCGAGGACGAACTCAGATCTAAGAGGGGGAGAAATGTAATGCCCGAGAATTTAATTACCGTAATCTGAAATGATTTGGATGTGATTACTGTAATCAGAGATTAATCCGGAATGATTTATTGAATTAATCGAGATGATTATAGACGGGACGCGTTCTTGTTAGATTTTGAAAGGAAGCATATTGCGTGTGCGTGACTCGAAGTGTACGCGCATATGCGCGAGCCATGCGAGAAGCCAAGGGAGAAATCCAGAAGGTTTGGCGCACATGCGCGGTGTAAGTGCGCGCACATGCGCGGCAAGGCCAGAACCAGTGGCGCATATGCGCGGGAGGGCCAGAAGGGGTGGCGCATATGCGCGGAATTAATGACGCATATGCGCGAGTAGCAGTTTCGCCGAGACAGTAGGTCTCGCGCATATGCGCGAGTAGTGGCCGCGCATATGCGCAAGACGTGTTGCGCGAAGGACGAGCCATGTGCTTTGCTGCATGTGAGTGTAAGTATATATATATATTTACATGCGTAAATCTCATTTCAGAAGAGGAGAAATCGAGAGTTGAAGGGAAAGCTTCGTTCTTAATGTTCAAAATCGATTTATGAGCGATTCGTCCGTCTGATTTTAAATCCGAGTACGGTACTGTGTTCATATCAACGCAGGCTACACAAGGACGTAAGTTTTATTACGTTTAGACAAGATTTGAATTTATGATGTTGTTAGAATTGAATATGATTCAGATATGGTGTTTCTGCTACCGTAGATATTGTAGAATCGAAGTCAGATTTAGAAATAGACTTGTTATGGCATTGTTATGAATTTTAGAGTTGATTTGATTGAGATTGCTATCAGAATTATGCTGTTATTCATTTTACAAGGTACAGATACTGAAGTTATAGATTGTACTGAGATTTATTAGGAATTCTGGTAGTGTAATTGTGATGTTAAGACTGACGGGATTACAAGACTGTAGTGTTATGCCGTCTAAACATCAGTTGGTACAGATTGATCAGATTCAGTATTGGTTTCTGTTATCTTGTGATATGGTTGATATGAATCAGATTGTATCTTGTTTAGATATTGATCAGATTATGTACTGAGTAGAGTATTGATCAGAACAGAGTGTGTCTTGAGTTATGCACTGATACAACATATTGATATTGTCATTTCAGATTTGATATGGACAGATTTGGATACAGGTCATCGTCTTCGTCAGACGGGGACGACAAAGGTATAATTCATGTGATATTCGGGAAGCATAACTCAAATTAGATTAATTTGAGTTTCCCAATAAAATCACATACTAGATTATTTTTATATTGTTACCTGATTATGCTTTAATTGTATTCAAGCAGGTAAGATAATTGTGATATTCAGTTATGAATATGATTATGCTTGTTTACAGATTGTTATTCATTGCATTTAAGATAGGAAAGTCTTGACAGCCATTGTCAGACTTCTAGACGTTCGATGTATCTCAACTTAGGAGTAGCCATTACTCCTATTGCCAGCCGTTGATACAGCTCGGACCGAAGTCTAGGAATAAGACGTACAGTCGCCCCGAGTGGTTGGGTACGTGACAGCCAGTGACGTCTTATTCACCCCGGGATCCCTAGAGTTATAGATCGAGTCAAGTCTTGACATGATTTGATTAGGAATTCATGCTTATATGGATGTGGCTCCTAGATCATGGAACCCATCGTTATTGCTTTCAGTTGTGCTAGCATGTTTTATGATTTAGATTGTTTATATGCATGTTTATCTGATTTGAGTTGCATGCTTAATTTCATAGATTATGAAATATATTGTGTTTACACATGATCGCATGTTTTATGAATTAGTTTGTTTATATACATGCTTACCATGTTTTATACTGGGATTTATTCTCACCGGAGTTATCCGGCTGTTGTCTTGTTTTATATGTGTGCATGATAACAGGTGGGGCTGGATCAGGGTCGAGATGACGATGAGAGAAGACGAGTTAGCGTGGTGATTCCGGACTTGTAGCAGATTTGGTTTATTACTTGAATTTAGTAATTGAACCTTAGACTTAGGTTGTACAGTATTGTACTTCTCTACTGAACTGTAGTTGTTATACAGAAATGTATATATTGTTTAGATTCCATTACCTTCCGCAGTTACCTTTTAAAAAGAAAAATTTTTAGACCCTGTTTTATCTTAATTGATAATTAAATCCCAATAATGAGTAAAAAGATGATTAGCGTCCGGGTCCCCACAACAGGTGGTATCAGAGCGAGGATCCTTTAGAGATAGATCTTTAGACTGAGATAGTTAGAACTGATAGATCTTTTAGATTGACTTAGATGGAGTTAGAAGAGAATGAGCGGGGTAGATGAATTTTCTTTCCTTGCATGTGTGTGCTAGCCTGAGATTGCTTATGATGTTGATTTACATTGTGATGCTAGCATGAGACTATGTGTTACTGCTTAAAGATACATGTTTACCTGATTATATGGTTTGAATTGGTATTATGTATTCTTGAATATGAATCAGATCGGATTCATGATCAGCAGTAAGATGATCATGATCAGAAAGGATTGGCACAGCATTGTATTATTGGGTTATTAATGTTTGTGGTAATCAGATGTACCTCCCCGAAGGATTTTGGAAACAGGCAGTACTTCGTATGAGCAGCCATATATACCAGAACCGCAGATAGATGTGTCAGCGACTCCGATGGAAACCAAGTTGGCAGAATTTCAGTTATTTCAGCCGCCGATTCTGAGTGGTACAGAGACGCTTGAAACGTGTCAGCACTGGGTTGAGGACATAGAGATATTGTTTGATCTACTGGATTGTACAGATGACCAAAGAGTTAAATTGGTATTTCACCAATTACAAGAGGCTGCCAGAAGTTGGTGGATTACAATCAAAAGAGTATTAGCACTACGTGGTACTGTGATCACGTGGGAAGTCTTCAAGACTGAATTCTACTGTCTCGGCAGCTTGGCAGAAAATAACGCTCGCGCATATGCGCCACTTATCTCGCGCATATGCGCCACAGCTACTGAAGGTGTCGCGCATATGCGCCGCTTCTTTCCGCACATATGCGCCAATGCTACTGTAAATGTCGCGCATATGCGCCACTCTTTCCGCGCATATGCGCCAATGCTACTGGAATTGTCGCGCATATGCGCCACTTATCTTCGCGCATATGCGCCAATTGTTCTGTCCAAATTTTAAGATTTTCTCCTCTTGTCCAAGTATTTCTTATTCTCATCTCACTTAACACTCCTCATTATATATCTGCATACTCATATATTCCGAGTATTATGTCAATGAGAACTATTAATCTCGAGCCTTACATTTCTCCCCCTCTATGAAATGATTTCGCCCTCGAAATCGCAGGCAAATCTATCAATTCATACATGAAAAGTAACATAATCAATACTGAAGAATTACTCACATCATGTAAATAACTCGGGATGTTTTTGTCGCATATTTGCTTCTGTCTCCCAAGTCGCTTCTTCTATGCCATGTCGACTCCATTGGACTTTCACTAAAGGAATAATCTTCGTCCTGAGCTTCTTTTCTTTCCGGTCAAGAATTTGTATAGGTTGCTCAACATAGGTCAAAGTCTGATCAAGTTCCGCTTCGTCGGGATGAATGACATGAGAAACATCTGGCATATATCTTCGCAACATTGATACATGAAAAACGTCATGTATTCCGGATAACGAAGGAGGAAGAGCAAGTCTATAGGCTCGGTCGCCAATCTTCTCTAAAATCTCGTAAGGACCAATGTATCTCGGAGATAATTTTCCACGTTT
The DNA here is from genome assembly GCF_022965805.1 of Primulina eburnea. NCBI lineage: Eukaryota > Viridiplantae > Streptophyta > Magnoliopsida > Lamiales > Gesneriaceae > Primulina > Primulina eburnea. The sequence continues at coordinate 73,046 of NW_027331396.1, read as the reverse complement.
GCCAAATCTTACAACGCCTCTGAAAGGAGAAATCTTTAAGAATACTCTATCTCCTGCCTCAAATACTAACTGTCTACGTCGGATATTGGCGTACTTTGCTTGTCTATCCTGTGCTGTCTTCATTCTTTTCTGAATAACTTTCACCTTCTCAGTCATGTCACGAATCATATCTGGCCCAAGTTCTGGTACCTCTGAAACGTCATCCCAGTATAGTGGAGATCTGCACTTCTTACCATATAAAGCTTCAAACGGTGCCATCTCAATGCTCGTCTGGTAGCTATTATTGTAAGAGAATTCGCAAAGAGATAGGGAATCTTGCCAACTAATGCCAAAATCTAGCACAACGGCTCTCAATATATCCTCTAGTGTCTGGATAGTCCGTTCTGACTGTCCGTCTGTCTGAGGGTGATAAGCAGTACTCAGGTGTAATGTCGTACCTAAAGCCTGCTGTAAGCTGTGCCAAAAGTGAGCAGTGAATCGTGGATCACGATCTGATACGATAGACTTCGGCACTCCATGCAATCTGACTACCTCTCGAATATATATCTCCGCCATCTGATCTTGTCTATACGTCATTTTGTACGGAATGAAACAAGCAGATTTGGTCAATCTGTCAATAATGACCCAAATCGCATCGCAGCCTCTGGATGATCGAGGTAACTTCGTTACGAAATCCATGGAAATGTGGTCCCATTTCCATTCTGGAATAGCTAAACTTTGAAGTAAACCTCCCGGCTTCTTTCTTTCAGCTTTTACCTGTTGGCAGTTCAAACATTTAGACACAAATTATGCAATATCTGATTTCATTTGTTTCCACCAGAATTGTGTCTTCAGGTCATTGTACATCTTTCGTCCACCAGGATGAATGCTGAACCGTATGGGGACCCGGACGCTAATCATGTTCTTAATCATCATTGGGACTAATTAATCAATTATAAAACAGGGTCTAAAATTTTTTCTTTTAATATACAAAGCGGAAACGTAATGTAATTCAATTCAAATTTCATATTAAATATAAACATACACATCCTGTATGATCTACAAGTATTCAACTAGGTTCAACTACTACAATCAAGTAATAAAACCTATCTATGTCCAAGTCCGGAATCACCACGCTAATCTCGATCTTTCTTCACCTCTGTGACCCTAAACCTGCCCCACCTGTTGGCATGCACACATACAAACAAGACAACAGCCGGATAACTCCGGTGAGATATAAATATCCCAGTATAAACAATGTAAACGTGCAATCATATACAAACATATATAAAAGCATATAAGCAATAATCATAACATGTATCAAATCAGAACATGAAACAATATCAAGAATAACTCTTATTCTAAACATGTACCATCATCAGGAACATAATCAACATCAAATAATATAAATCAATATCCAGCAATGACTCACACTCAGACTCAAACTCAACTCAAACAACGCGTCGTCTCAGACTCGACTCAACTCTAACCTAGGGATCCCGATGTCTGGACATTTACAAATATATCGAATCTCAGTCGATAGGAATGCATCAATCCCTAAACGGCATCGATATAAATCATATATCCAGTGTCTGGGCGAATCAGCCAAAGAAGTGACGAATCAGTCAAGGATTATGCGAATCAGCAATGTCAGGGCGACTCAGCCGCAGAATTGACGAATCAGTCAATGATTAGACGAATCAGTCTATAGATAGGCGAATCAGCCTATGACTCAACGACTCAGTAGTCAATACATGCTTTGGCTATGAATCAATAGCCTACGAACATCAATCTCAGACATATAATGACTATAACTCCATAGTCTACAAACATCAATCACAGATATCAAAGAAATCATAAAAGTATGTGATTTAGGGAAACTCGAGTCAAACCTCACTCGAGTTGTGCAATCCCAACTCAACATTAATTTATACCTTTCTTTCTGATATTCTGACTCTGTCGACGTCTCGAACCCCAAGCCTGTTAATACTCAGTCTGACAATAACAATATCGAGGGTACGGTATCAATACATTACCCAATCAATACTGGATAAAATCAGAATTTAATCAAATTCTGTTTCAACAACATAACGGCATAATCTCAATATATCCAGTCATATCATATCAGTCAGATATCAATTCTCACATCTCATAATCAATAACAACTCAATTCTGATATCAATTCAACTCCGAAATTCATAATAATTTCATATGGTATCTGTTCCTCAGTCCGGTTTCAATTATACGATGTCTAACATGCCAAGAACATCATATATGAATCATATCAGATTCTGACAATACCATAATTTCAAGACATGTCAAAACGTAACAAAACTTACGTCCAGTTGTACTCCTACGTTGATATGAACTCGGTACTGAAGTCGGATTTAAAATCTGACGGACGGATCGCTCGTAAATCACGACAATAATCTTCGAAGAATTTTCCTCAAAGAATCCCTCGATTTCCTCTTTCTTTTCTGAGGATTTACATTTACATGTATATATATATATATATATACACACCAACTCGTGCATGCGATGCCAAATGTCAACCATTCCTTCTGCATGAATGGCGCATATGCGCGCACAATTCCACGCATATGCGCCGGAAGCACTGCCCGGCTCCTGTACTACTCGCGCATATGCGCGCTTCATCTCGCGCATATGCGCGAGACCTACTGTCTCGGAAATCAACATTCGCGCATATGCGCGCATCCAATCGGCGCATATGCGCCCAACCTTCTGGAGCTCGCGCGCAAGTGCGCGCTTTGAAGTCGCGCATGTGCGCGCAGGCTTCTGCCCTGTTGGCGCAGGTGCGCTCCATTCCATCGCGCACGTGCGCCAACTCATTTCTTTGCGCACACAATTTACACCTTTCTCATGTGTTTTGGTCCGATCCGTTCCGTCTATATTTACCGTAATTAATTAATAAATCATTTCAGATTACGGTAATTAAATTCTAGGACATTACATTTCTCCCCCTCTTAGATTTGAGTTCGTCCTCGAACTCTCACTAAATTAATTCAAATCTATCAGAAGAAATGTATAACAGAGTTTAACATCCAAACTCAAATATCTGATTCCGGTCTGGAATAAGAATTCACTAAGTATAATGTCATAATACTTCTCCATTTAATTCTGACAAAATCAATCTTGCCATGGTGGTTATACAACATCCGTATAAACCACTCAATAGTTCGTAACAACTCAACTTCATCAGCTGTTATCGAATCTATTTATCTTAATCAACGATATATTCGATCGTTGGTCTCAGTTACCAACAGTCATCTTCCGACGTTGGCATATTTGGCTTGTCTATCTTGGGCTGCCTTCATTTTCTTCTGACTCAACTTCATTCTTTCAGTCATATCTCTGATCATGTCAGGTTCAATCTCAGGAACCTCAGAGATATCTTTCACTAAAGAGGGAATCGACACCTATTTTCGTGCAATACTTCGAAAGAAGTTATTTCAATACACGTCTGTTAGTTGTGATGGTACGAAACTCACCAAATGGCACTGCTTCTTGCCATCTAGTGCTAAAATCAAACACTACTGCTTTCAACATATCCTCCAATGTCAGGATCGTCTACTCAGACTATCCCTCGGTCTGTGGATGATTGCGGTACTAAAAGGCAACTTTATACCTAAAGCCTACGGCAAACTCTGTCCAACGTACGATATAAACCAAAAATCACGGTCTACTTCAATCGACTTTGGCACTCTATGCAGTCCGATCACTCATCTGACATAAATTTCAGTCATCTGGTCATATCGGTACATCATCTTGTACTGAATAAGGCATGCGAATTGGTCAATCGATCAATCACAACCCAAATCCAATCACAACTTCGGGAGGATCTCAGTAATCTCATTACAAAATTCATGGAATTGTGATCTCCTTTCCTTATAGGAATAGTCAAACTCTGTAATAGTCCTCCGGGTTTCCTTTTCTCAGCCTTCATCTGTTGGCAATTTAGATATTTGGCTACAAATTCAGCAATATCAGCTTTCATTTGTTTCCACCAACACTGTCTTCTATCTGATTCAAACCCGAATTCAGAATAGCAACACTATTCAGTCGGATTCAAGACATCACTCATTAGTACCGATCTGCTAAACTCATAAAACCGCAAATATCTGACACTGATATTCACCTTGGTCAACTAAGCACGGTTAACTCAATCTCTCTGACTGACCTCAGATCTGAAATCTTATCAGGGGAAAACATTACTAACTTTCATATCATTGGTAAATCAGCCAATGATAGACTCGATTTCAGTAAATCAACTGAAGACATAAGGAGTCATTCTGCTCCTTTCTGTACTAATCGAATCATAGCTAGTACGAATTATCAAAGGAATTCTCAATCTAGAATCCTTATCGTACAATATTCATCCCTTGGCCATCTCAGGTTCAATTCTCACCCTCTTCTAAAATTAATCTAGGGTAGCTCTGTACTTGATCCGCATATCAATATCCGTAATGCAGTCCCCAAACTCAGACAACATCGGTACAATACTAGCTATCATATACTCTAACTCGATCTCATTCTTATCCTACTGTAGTATACCAGATCTAACAGAACTCACTGATACCAGATCTTTTCTCAAAGGAACAGAAACACATACTACAGTAACTAGGGATTAAACAGATAATGCATGGATCAATGCAAATTTTTCAGAAATAAAAATATGTGAAGCACCGGTATTCCTCAATACATATGCAGGATAATCAAACAAATCAGTTACCTGCAACATTTTCATCTGGTGCTTCCTGAGCCTGCTCCTCGGTCAAAGCAAATACTCTGGCCTGCTGTCTAGGAGGCTGGCCAACTGTCTGGCTTCCTCCTGGCCTCTGCTGTGACTGAGATGGTGCTGGCTGAAATGAAGGAACAGCAGCTGATTGTCTACTCCACTGTGCTACTGATCCAGATGATTCGACTCCCTGGAATCTTTGGGAATCCCTCTGTGGACACACTCTGGAAAAATGTCCCTGTTGTTTGCAGAAGTGGCAGCTACCAAGTACTCCTTGACATTGTTCAGTGGAATGTCTCCCTCCACAATTTCCGCAATAAACACCAGTATAACTCTGCTGAGAACCACTAGAGCTAGAAGAACTGCCGCCAGGTTTCTTAAACTGCTTTCCTCTAGCCTTCAGAAAATCTTTCTTTCCACCACTACTATCACTCTCAAATCGGGGAGGTGGTTGCGGTGGTCTCCACTCTTGAGAAACAAATGCAGCTCCTCTCTGCCTTATCAGGCCTGCTTCAGCGCCCTTTGCTCTATTCATGGCATCAGCAAAGTTATTTGGTCGCCCTGTGTTCACCAATGTAAAGATATCAGGATTCAAGCCATTGATGAACTGATCAGCCACGGCTTCATCATTATCAGCCACATGTGGAGCGAACTTCAACAAGGTAGAGAACTTGGTCACGTATTCTTCAATGTTCAGCTGACCCTGTCTCAAATTGGCAAACTCTGCCCCCTTGTCTTTCCTGTACGACACTGGGAAAAATCTCTGATAAAATTCAGTTTTAAACATATTCCAGGTGATCGTCGTACCTCTATGCTCGAAGGCTCTCTTTCTCGTAATCCACCAGTCCTTGGCAACATCGTGCAACTGGTGTCCAATTAATTTCACTCTCTTCTCATCTGTATACTCCAAGGAGTCAAAAAGCATTTCTATATCCCCAAGCCAACTCTCGCATTCTACAGCATTCTCTGTTCCTTTCAAAGTCGGCGGATGAAATGACTGAAATCGTTTCAGTAACGTTTCCATTGGAGTCGGTGTTACATCCATTGAAGGATTTGATGTACTACCCTGTTCTGGAATTCGTCTAGGAGGCATATCTGCAACTCAAAAGGATTAGTGACCCTATCCAACACCTCTGTTTCAATTCAATCTCTCTCCCGATCATCTTACTGCTGATCGAGAATCAATTCAGATTCGTGCCCAATAATACATATTACAAAATCAAATCAGATAAATCAAGTAACATGTATTATATAAAGCAGTAAGCATGCTAGCATTCACAAGCAAGGAAAGAAAACCTCAATCTACCCCGCTCACTATCCTCTTCTATCTCAATCTCAAGAAGCCACAGTTCTAGTACCTACAGCTCTGATACCACCTGTTGTGGGGACCCGGACGCTAATCATGTTCTTAATCATCATTGGGACTAATTAATCAATTATAAAACAGGGTCTAAAATTTTTTCTTTTAATATACAAAGCGGAAACGTAATGTAATTCAATTCAAATTTCATATTAAATATAAACATACACATCCTGTATGATCTACAAGTATTCAACTAGGTTCAACTACTACAATCAAGTAATAAAACCTATCTATGTCCAAGTCCGGAATCACCACGCTAATCTCGATCTTTCTTCACCTCTGTGACCCTGAACCTGCCCCACCTGTTGGCATGCACACATACAAACAAGACAACAGCCGGATAACTCCGGTGAGATATAAATATCCCAGTATAAACAATGTAAACGTTCAATCATATACAAACATATATAAAAGCATATAAGCAATAATCATAACATGTATCAAATCAGAACATGAAACAATATCAAGAATAACTCTTATTCTAAACATGTACCATCATCAGGAACATAATCAACATCAAATAATATAAATCAATATCCAGCAATGACTCACACTCAGACTCAAACTCAACTCAAACAACGCGTCGTCTCAGACTCGACTCAACTCTAACCTAGGGATCCCGATGTCTGGACATTTACAAATATATCGAATCTCAGTCGATAGGAATGCATCAATCCCTAAACGGCATCGATATAAATCATATATCCAGTGTCTGGGCGAATCAGCCTCAGAAGTGACGAATCAGTCAAGGATTATGCAAATCAGCAATGTCTGGGCGACTCAGCCGTAGAATTGACGAATCAGTCAATGATTAGACGAATCAGTCTCTAGATAGGCGAATCAGCCTATGACTCAACGACTCGGTAGTCAATACATGCTTTGGCTATGAATCAATAGCCTACGAACATCAATCTCAGACATATAATGACTATAACTCCATAGTCTACAAACATCAATCACAAATATCAAAGAAATCATAAAGGTATGTGATTTAGGGAAACTCGAGTCAAACCTCACTCGAGTTGTGCAATCCCAACTCCACATTAATTTATACCTTTCTTTCTGATATTCTGACTCTGTCGACGTCTCGAACCCCAAGCCTGTTAATACTCAGTCTGACAATAACAATATCGAGGGTACGGTATCAATACATTACCCAATCAATACTGGATAAAATAAGAATTTAATCAAATTCTGTTTCAACAACATAACGGCATAATCTCAATATATCCAGTCATATCATATCAGTCAGATATCAATTCTCACATCTCATAATCAATAACAACTCAATTCTGATATCAATTCAACTCTGAAATTCATAATAATTTCATATGGTATCTGTTCCTCAGTCCGGTTTCAATTATACGATGTCTAACATGCCAAGAACATCATATATGAATCATATCAGATTCTGACAATACCATAATTTCAAGACATGTCAAAACGTAACAAAACTTACGTCCAGTTGTATCCTACGTTGATATGAACTCGGTACTGAAGTCGGATTTAAAATCTGACGGACGGATCGCTCGTAAATCACGACAATAATCTTCGAAGAATTTTCCTCAAAGAATCCCTCGATTTCCTATTTCTTTTCTGAGGATTTACATTTACATGTATATATATATATATATACACACCAACTCGTGCATGCGATGCCAAATGTCAACCATTCCTTCTGCATGAATGGCGCATATGCGCGCACAATTCCGCGCATATGCGCCGGAAGCACTGCCCGGCTCCTGTACTACTCGCGCATATGCTTGCTTCATCTCGCGCATATGCGCGAGACCTACTGTCTCGGAAATCAACATTCGCGCATATGCGCGCATCCAATCGGCGCATATGCGCCCAACCTTCTGGAGCTCGCGCGCAAGTGCGCGCTTTGAAGTCGCGCATGTGCGCGCAGGCTTCTGCCCTGTTGGCGCATGTGCGCTCCATTCCATCGCGCACGTGCGCTAACTCATTTCTTTGCGCACACAATTTACACCTTTCTCATGTGTTTTGGTCCGATCCGTTCCGTCTATATTTACCGTAATTAATTAATAAATCATTTCAGATTACGGTAATTAAATTCTAGGGCATTACAAACCGACTACCATGTGCTTTTGACAGAATCTGTTGTCTCAACTCTGCAACATCTGGCACAACAAGACGGTTATTCACGTACAGCACATGATCATGTACCTGATATTCTGACATATGCCCTGATCTGACCATTTGAATCGATCTTTGCACGTTCTGATCTCTTCCCTGTGCTTCTTTGATCCTCATAATCAAATCAGGTTCAACTTGAATCGTAGCAAGTCGGAGTGGCTTACAATCTGTATCAAATTCTAACCCAGACAAGCAGCATTTCTCAACTAAATTATTAACACCTATCGTCGATAAGGACAAGGCACATACCTTTCGACTCAAGGCATCTGCTGCTGCATTTGACTTTCCTGGATAATCTTTGATTTCACAATCAAAATCTTTTAATAGATCAAGCCATCTACGCTGCCGCATATTCAGTTGTGACTGAGAAAATAGATACTTCAGGCTTTTGTGATCGGAGTAAATCTCAAATTTCTCGCCGTAGAGATAGTGACGCCAAATCTTTAATGCAAATACGATAGCCGCCAATTCCAGATCATGAATGGGGTATCGTACTTCATGTGGCTTCAGTTGTCTCGAGGCGTATGCGACCACATGACCTCGCTGCATAAGAACACATCCCAAACCTCTGTGAGAGGCATCACAATATACAACGAAATCACCCGTACCTGAAGGTATCGTCAACACTGGAGCACTAGTCAGCCTTTTCTTCAATTCTAGGAAGCTAGACTCGCACTCCTCTGACCAAATGAATGGCATATTCTTCTGTGTCAATTGTGTGATTGGCTTTGCAATACTGGAGAAATCTTGAATAAATCTTCGGTAATATCCTGCCAGACCCATGAAACTGCGTATTTCTGGTACCGAAGTCGGTCTTGGCCAATTGATCACAGCTTCCACTTTACTCGGATCAACAGAAATACCATCTCCAGAAATGATATGCCCCAAGAATACAACTCGATTCAGCCAAAACTCACACTTTGACAATTTAGCATACAATCTTTCATTCCTCAATGTCTGCAATACAATTCTGAGATGTTCTGCATGCTCATTTTTATTCTTCGAATACACCAAAATATCATCAATGAAGACAATCACAAATTCATCTAAATATCTCTGAAACACTTGGTTCATCAAGCCCATAAATACCGCAGGAGCATTTGTTAAACCAAAAGACATGACAATAAATTCGTAATGTCCATACCTGGTTCGAAATGCTGTCTTCGGTATATCTACATCTCGAACTCTGAGCTGATGATACCCAGAACGCAAATCAATCTTAAAATAAACGGAAGATCCCTGTAATTGATCAAAGAGATCGTCAATTCTAGGCAAAGGATATTTGTTCTTGATCGTTGCCTTATTCAGTTGCCGGTAGTCTATACACAATCGCATTGAACCGTCTTTCTTTCGCACAAACAGCACCGGTGCGCCCCAAGGAGATACACTAGGTCTGATATATCCCTTGGCCAGAAGATCTTCTAACTGTGCTTTCAATTATTTTAGTTCAATGGGTGCCATCCTATACGGAGCTCTCGAAATAGGGTTGGTACCTGGTATAAAATCAATACTAAAATTTACCTCTTGCACCGGAGGTAATCCTGGGATCTCATCTGGAAAAATATCTGCAAATTCCCGTACTACTGGCAGATCCGCCAATGCCGGGCTCGACTTCTGCATATCTACAGCATAAATAAAGAAACCATCTGCTCCTTTTTGTAACAATCTGTTCATAGTAAGAGCCGAAATCAAGGGAATCCGAGATCTGGTACCCTTCCCGTAGAATTTCCACTCGTCTGTCATCTCGGGTCTGAATCTGACAATCTTATGGAAACAATCTGTTGGAAACTAAATTCTGGAGTTTGACAAAACATAAACCAATCGATCAAATCAACTAATACATGAAAGCAAATTCGGCAGCTGGACATTCAACTGAAATCAGTTGACACAAACTGATCAGTTGAGAACAGATCAGTTAAAACATTCAGCCGAAAACATTAAAGCTTCTCAACTGAAGATACCTCGGGAAAGATCATTCAACAGACAAAAAGACATATCAGACAGCAACTGAATATGGAAAGCCGCACTGCATAGAACAACGTATTTCGGCTATTGAGATTAATACGCCGTCTTACAATAAATGGATAAAGCCAAGTCTACCCACAACAGGTGGTATCAGAGCGAGGATCCTTTAGAGATAGATCTTTAGACTGAGATAGTTAGAACTGATAGATCTTTTAGATTGACTTAGATGGAGTTAGAAGAGAATGAGCGGGGTAGATGAATTTTCTTTCCTTGCATGTGTGTGCTAGCCTGAGATTGCTTATGATGTTGATTTACATTGTGATGCTAGCATGAGACTATGTGTTACTGCTTAAAGATACATGTTTACCTGATTATATGGTTTGAATTGGTATTATGTATTCTTGAATATGAATCAGATCGGATTCATGATCAGCAGTAAGATGATCATGATCAGAAAGGATTGGCACAGCATTGTATTATTGGGTTATTAATGTTTGTGGTAATCAGATGTACCTCCCCGAAGGATTTTGGAAACAGGCAGTACTTCGTATGAGCAGCCATATATACCAGAACCGCAGATAGATGTGTCAGCGACTCCGATGGAAACCAAGTTGGCAGAATTTCAGTTATTTCAGCCGCCGATTCTGAGTGGTACAGAGACGCCTGAAACGTGTCAGCACTGGGTTGAGGACATAGAGATATTGTTTGATCTACTGGATTGTACAGATGACCAAAGAGTTAAATTGGTATTTCACCAATTACAAGAGGCTGCCAGAAGTTGGTGGATTACAATCAAAAGAGTATTAGCACTACGTGGTACTGTGATCACGTGGGAAGTCTTCAAGACTGAATTCTACTGTCTCGGCAGCATGGCAGAAAATAACGCTCGCGCATATGCGCCACTTATCTCGCGCATATGCGCCACAGCTACTGAAGGTGTCGCGCATATGCGCCGCTTCTTTCCGCACATATGCGCCAATGCTACTGTAAATGTCGCGCATATGCGCCGCTCTTTCCGTGCATATGCGCCAATGCTACTGGAATTGTCGCGCATATGCGCCACTTATCTTCGCGCATATGCGCCAACTGTTCTGTCCAAATTTTAAGATTTTCTCCTCTTGTCCAAGTATTTCTTATTCTCATCTCACTTAACACTCCTCATTATATATCTGCATACTCATATATTCCGAGTATTATGTCAATGAGAACTATTAATCTCGAGCCTTACATTTCTCCCCCTCTAAGAAATGATTTCGCCCTCGAAATCGCAGGCAAATCTATCAATTCATACATGAAAAGTAACATAATCAATACTGAAGAATTACTCACATCATGTAAATAACTCGGGATGTTTTTGTCGCATATTTGCTTCTGTCTCCCAAGTTGCTTCTTCTATGCCATGTCGACTCCATTGGACTTTCACTAAAGGAATAATCTTCGTCCTGAGCTTCTTTTCTTTCCGGTCAAGAATTTGTATAGGTTGCTCAACATAGCTCAAAGTCTGATCAAGTTCCGCTTCGTCGGGATGAATGACATGAGAAACATCTGGCATATATCTTCGCAACATTGATACATGAAAAACGTCATGTATTCCGGATAACGAAGGAGGAAGAGCAAGTCTATAGGCTCGGTCGCCAATCTTCTCTAAAATCTCGTAAGGACCAATGTATCTCGGAGATAATTTTCCACGTTTGCCAAATCTTACAACGCCTCTGAAAGGAGAAATCTTTAAGAATACTCTATCTCCTGCCTCAAATACTAACTGTCTACGTCGGATATTGGCGTACTTTGCTTGTCTATCCTGTGCTGTCTTCATTCTTTTCTGAATAACTTTCACCTTCTCAGTCATGTCACGAATCATATCTGGCCCAAGTTCTGGTACCTCTGAAACGTCATCCCAGTATAGTGGAGATCTGCACTTCTTACCATATAAAGCTTCAAACGGTGCCATCTCAATGCTCGTCTGGTAGCTATTATTGTAAGAGAATTCGCAAAGAGATAGGGAATCTTGCCAACTAATGCCAAAATCTAGCACAACGGCTCTCAATATATCCTCTAGTGTCTGGATAGTCCGTTCTGACTGTCCGTCTGTCTGAGGGTGATAAGCAGTACTCAGGTGTAATGTCGTACCTAAAGCCTGCTGTAAGCTGTGCCAAAAGTGAGCAGTGAATCGTGGATCACGATCTGATACGATAGACTTCGGCACTCCATGCAATCTGACTACCTCTCGAATATATATCTCCGCCATCTGATCTTGTCTATACGTCATTTTGTACGGAATGAAACAAGCAGATTTGGTCAATCTGTCAATAATGACCCAAATCGCATCGCAGCCTCTGGATGATCGAGGTAACTTCGTTACGAAATCCATGGAAATGTGGTCCCATTTCCATTCTGGAATAGCTAAACTTTGAAGTAAACCTCCCGGCTTCTTTCTTTCAGCTTTTACCTGTTGGCAGTTCAAACATTTAGACACAAATTATGCAATATCTGATTTCATTTGTTTCCACCAGAATTGTGTCTTCAGGTCATTGTACATCTTTCGTCCACCAGGATGAATGCTGAACCGTGTGGGGACCCGGACGCTAATCATGTTCTTAATCATCATTGGGACTAATTAATCAATTATAAAACAGGGTCTAAAATTTTTTCTTTTAATATACAAAGCGGAAACGTAATTTAATTCAATTCAAATTTCATATTAAATATAAACATACACATCCTGTATGATCTACAAGTATTCAACTAGGTTCAACTACTACAATCAAGTAATAAAACCTATCTATGTCCAAGTCCGGAATCACCACGCTAATCTCGATCTTTCTTCACCTCTGTGACCCTGAACCTGCCCCACCTGTTGGCATGCACACATACAAACAAGACAACAGCCGGATAACTCCGGTGAGATATAAATATCCCAGTATAAACAATGTAAACGTGCAATCATATACAAACATATATAAAAGCATATAAGCAATAATCATAACATGTATCAAATCAGAACATGAAACAATATCAAGAATAACTCTTATTCTAAACATGTACCATCATCAGGAACATAATCAACATCAAATAATATAAATCAATATCCATCAATGACTCACACTCAGACTCAAACTCAACTCAAACAATGCGTCGTCTCAGACTCGACTCAACTCTAACCTAGGGATCCCGATGTCTGGACATTTACAAATATATCGAATCTCAGTCGATAGGAATGCATCAATCCCTAAACGGCATCGATATAAATCATATATCCAGTGTCTGGGCGAATCAGCCTCAGAAGTGACGAATCAGTCAAGGATTATGCGAATCAGCAATGTCAGAGCGACTCAGTCGCAGAATTGACGAATCAGTCAATGATTAGACGAATCAGTCTATAGATAGGCGAATCAGCCTATGACTCAACGACTCGGTAGTCAATACATGCTTTGGCTATGAATCAATAGCCTACGAACATCAATCTCAGACATATAATGACTATAACTCCATAGTCTACAAACATCAATCACAGATATCAAAGAAATCATAAAAGTATGTGATTTAGGGAAACTCGAGTCAAACCTCACTCGAGTTGTGCAATCCCAACTCAACATTAATTTATACCTTTCTTTCTGATATTCTGACTCTGTCGACGTCTCGAACCCCAAGCCTGTTAATACTCAGTCTGACAATAACAATATCGAGGGTACGGTATCAATACATTACCCAATCAATACTGGATAAAATCAGAATTTAATCAAATTCTGTTTCAACAACATAACGGCATAATCTCAATATCTCCAGTCATATCATATCAGTCAGATATCAATTCTCACATCTCATAATCAATAACAACTCAATTCTGATATCAATTCAACTCCGAAATTCATAATAATTTCATATGGTATCTGTTCCTCAGTCCGGTTTCAATTATACGATGTCTAACATGCCAAGAACATCATATATGAATCATATCAGATTCTGACAATACCATAATTTCAAGACATGTCAAAACGTAACAAAACTTACGTCCAGTTGTATCCTACGTTGATATGAACTCGGTACTGAAGTCGGATTTAAAATCTGACGGACGGATCGCTCGTAAATCACGACAATAATCTTCGAAGAATTTTCCTCAAAGAATCCCTCGATTTCCTCTTTCTTTTCTGAGGATTTACATTTACATGTATATATATATATATATACACACCAACTCGTGCATGCGATGCCAAATGTCAACCATTCTTTCTGCATGAATGGCGCATATGCGCGCACAATTCCGCGCATATGCGCCGGAAGCACTGCCCGGCTCCTGTACTACTCGCGCATATGCGCGCTTCATCTCGCGCATATGCGCGAGACCTACTGTCTCGGAAATCAACATTCGCGCATATGCGCGCATACAATCGGCGCATATGCGCCCAACCTTCTGGAGCTCGCGCGCAAGTGCGCGCTTTGAAGTCGCGCATGTGCGCGCAGGCTTCTGCCCTGTTGGCGCAGGTGCGCTCCATTCCATCGCGCACGTGCGCCAACTCATTTCTTTGCGCACACAATTTACACCTTTCTCATGTGTTTTGGTCCGATCCGTTCCGTCTATATTTACCGTAATTAATTAATAAATCATTTCAGATTACGGTAATTAAATTCTAGGGCATTACATTTCTCCCCCTCTTAGATTTTAGTTCGTCCTCGAACTCTCACTAAATTAATTCAAATCTATAAGAAGAAATGTATAACAGAGTTTAACATCCAAACTCAAATATCTGATTCCGGTCTGGAATAAGAATTCACTAAGTATAATGTCATAATACTTCTCCATTTAATTCTGACAAAATCAATCTTGCCATGTTGGTTATACAACATCCGTATAAACCACTCAATAGTTCGTAACAACTCAACTTCATCAGCTGTTATCGAATCTATTTATCTTAATCAACGATATATTCGATCGTTGGTCTCAGTTACCAACAGTCATCTTCCGACGTTGGCATATTTGGCTTGTCTATCTTGGGCTGCCTTCATTTTCTTCTGACTCAACTTCATTCTTTCAGTCATATCTCTGATCATGTCAGGTTCAATCTCAGGAATCTCAGAGATATCTTTCACTAAAGAGGGAATCGACACCTATTTTCGTGCAATACTTCGAAAGAAGTTATTTCAATACACGTCTGTTAGTTGTGATGGTACGAAACTCACCAAATGGCACTGCTTCTTGCCATCTAGTGCTAAAATCAAACACTACTGCTTTCAACATATCCTCCAATGTCAGGATCGTCTACTCAGACTATCCCTCGGTCTGTGGATGATTGCGGTACTAAAAGGCAACTTTATACCTAAAGCCTACGGCAAACTCTGTCCAACGTACGATATAAACCAAAAATCACGGTCTACTTCAATCGACTTTGGCACTCTATGCAGTCCGATCACTCATCTGACATAAATTTCAGTCATCTGGTCATATCGGTACATCATCTTGTACTGAATAAGGCATGCGAATTGGTCAATCGATCAATCACAACCCAAATCGCATCACAACTTCGGGAGGATCTCAGTAATCTCATTACAAAATTCATGGAATTGTGATCTCCTTTCCTTATAGGAATAGTCAAACTCTGTAATAGTCCTCCGGGTTTCCTTTTCTCAACCTTCATCTGTTGGCAATTTAGATATTTGGCTACAAATTCAGCAATATCAGCTTTCATTTGTTTCCACCAACACTGTCTTCTATCTGATTCAAACCCGAATTCAGAATAGCAACACTATTCAGTCGGATTCAAGACATCACTCATTAGTACCGATCTGCTAAACTCATAAAACCGCAAATATCTGACACTGATATTCACCTTGGTCAACTAAGCACGGTTAACTCAATCTCTCTGACTGACCTCAGATCTGAAATCTTATCAGGGGAAAACATTACTAACTTTCATATCATTGGTAAATCAGCCAATGATAGACTCGATTTCAGTAAATCAACTGAAGACATAAGGAGTCATTCTGCTCCTTTCTGTACTAATCGAATCATAGCTAGTACGAATTATCAAAGGAATTCTCAATCTAGAATCCTTATCGTACAATATTCATCCCTTGGCCATCTCAGGTTCAATTCTCACCCTCTTCTAAAATTAATCTAGGGTAGCTCTGTACTTGATCCGCATATCAATATCCGTAATGCAGTCCCCAAACTCAGACAACATCGGTACAATACTAGCTATCATATACTCTAACTCGATCTCATTCTTATCCTACTGTAGTATACCAGATCTAACAGAACTCACTGATACCAGATCTTTTCTCAAAGGAACAGAAACACATACTACAGTAACTAGGGATTCAACAGATAATGCATGGATCAATGCAAATTTTTCAGAAATAAAAATATGTGAAGCACCGGTATTCCTCAATACATATGCAGGATAATCAAACAAATCAGTTACCTGCAACATTTTCATCTGGTGCTTCCTGAGCCTGCTCCTCGGTCAAAGCAAATACTCTGGCCTGCTGTCTAGGAGGCTGGCCAACTGTCTGGCTTCCTCCTGGCCTCTGCTGTGACTGAGATGGTGCTGGCTGAAATGAAGGAACAGCAGCTGATTGTCTACTCCACTGTGCTACTGATCCAGATGATTCGACTCCTTGGAATCTTTGGGAATCCCTCTGTGGACACACTCTGGAAAAATGTCCCTGTTGTTTGCAGAAGTGGCAGCTACCAAGTACTCCTTGGCATTGTTCAGTGGAATGTCTCCCTCCACAATTTCCGCAATAAACACCAGTATAACTCTGCTGAGAACCACTAGAGCTAGAAGAACTGCCGCCAGGTTTCTTAAACTGCTTTCCTCTAGCCTTCAGAAAATCTTTCTTTCCACCACTACTATCACTCTCAAATCGGGGAGGTGGTTGCGGTGGTCTCCACTCTTGAGAAACAAATGCAGCTCCTCTCTGCCTTATCAGGCCTGCTTCAGCGCCCTTTGCTCTATTCATGGCATCAGCAAAGTTATTTGGTCGCCCTGTGTTCACCAATGTAAAGATATCAGGATTCAAGCCATTGATGAACTGATCAGCCACGGCTTCATCATTATCAGCCACATGTGGAGCGAACTTCAACAAGGTAGAGAACTTGGTCACGTATTCTTCAATGTTCAGCTGACCCTGTCTCAAATTGGCAAACTCTGCCCCCTTGTCTTTCCTGTACGACACTGGGAAAAATCTCTGATAAAATTCAGTTTTAAACATATTCCAGGTGATCGTCGTACCTCTATGCTCGAAGGCTCTCTTTCTCGTAATCCACCAGTCCTTGGCAACATCGTGCAACTGGTGTCCAATTAATTTCACTCTCTTCTCATCTGTATACTCCAAGGAGTCAAAAAGCATTTCTATATCCCCAAGCCAACTCTCGCATTCTACAGCATTCTCTGTTCCTTTCAAAGTCGGCGGATGAAATGACTGAAATCGTTTCAGTAACGTTTCCATTGGAGTCGGTGTTACATCCATTGAAGGATTTGATGTACTACCCTGTTCTGGAATTCGTCTAGGAGGCATATCTGTAACTCAAAAGGATTAGTGACCCTATCCAACACCTCTGTTTCAATTCAATCTCTCTCCCGATCATCTTACTGCTGATCGAGAATCAATTCAGATTCGTGCCCAATAATACATATTACAAAATCAAATCAGATAAATCAAGTAACATGTATTATATAAAGTAGTAAGCATGCTAGCATTCACAAGCAAGGAAAGAAAACCTCAATCTACCCCGCTCACTATCCTCTTCTATCTCAATCTCAAGAAGCCACAGTTCTAGTACCTACAGCTCTGATACCACCTGTTGTGGGGACCCGGACGCTAATCATGTTCTTAATCATCATTGGGACTAATTAATCAATTATAAAACAGGGTCTAAAATTTTTTCTTTTAATATACAAAGCGGAAACGTAATGTAATTCAATTCAAATTTCATATTAAATATAAACATATACATCCTGTATGATCTACAAGTATTCAACTAGGTTCAACTACTACAATCAAGTAATAAAACCTATCTATGTCCAAGTCCGGAATCACCACGCTAATCTCGATCTTTCTTCACCTCTGTGACCCTGAACCTGCCCCACCTGTTGGCATGCACACATACAAACAAGACAACAGCCGGATAACTCCGGTGAGATATAAATATCCCAGTATAAACAATGTAAACGTTCAATCATATACAAACATATATAAAAGCATATAAGCAATAATCATAACATGTATCAAATCAGAACATGAAACAATATCAAGAATAACTCTTATTCTATGAAAGCGGACCGGTTACGGTGGCCGGAAGCGCAACGGAAGTTTAAAATCTAAAATTTTTAGCTCAAAATTTCGGCCACCCCATACATTGTGCAACAAATACAATAAAAACACAAAATGACATTCATAGGGTGTTTTAAAGAAATATACCTATCAATCTCAAGAGATTGATTATGGCTCCAACTTTGTTGTCAAACAACAAAGCTCTTGAAAGGTAGAAACTATCTTCAAGCTTTCCAATGAGCACTCCTTGCTCAACTATTAAGCCCACCACCAACTAGGTAGATCCCTTCAAATATTGCACTAGAAATATTTGAGGATTTTTCAAAGAGAAGTGTGTTTTCTTCAACAAATTGAAGAACACAAAAATGGAGAAAAATGGGAGAGAATAAGGGTTCAAAGTTTCGGCCAACTCATGCTTAGAATGGAAGAGGGAAGAGTTCTCTTGGGGTTGCAAAAAGTTGATACAAAAAGTTGCATGCCAACCAATATTTTAATCAAAAGTATTCCCCAACTCTTCACCTCCCATGCATGCATACAATATAGTTTTTAATCAAATTAAAAACTTTGGACTAAATTTAATTATCTCAAACATATTTGAGACTAATTAAACATTACTTGAATTTACCCAAGTCCCACTAGTTTAAATAATTATTTTAATTGAGCTCTACAAGACTCAATATTATTTAATTAATCCAACACTTGAATTAATTTAATTATTTGGGCTCTACTAGGCCCACTAGTGTTTAATTAATTCAACACTTGAATTAATTTAATTTAGTCCATAATAATGTTTATGAAAATCACAATTTTCAAAAACATTAGTCACTTGGCCAAATTTTAATTCTAGGAACACTTCCATAAATTAAAATGTATATTTCTCTCATAGAAGTCATACTTCTATTTTTCTTTACACTTATAAACACATTTATAAGCCGTTCAACACTTTGAACTATTTTCTCCTTTATAGAAGTCATACTTCTAATTTTCCTTACGCTTATAAACTCCTTTATAAGCCGTTCAACACATTGAACTATTTTTTCACTTCTCATCGGGATTTACAAAGCTAGTACTTGTGTGGCCCTCAATGGTTCATTGATACAACTAGCCGTGGGTTCACATCTCTATGTGATTCGGACTAAACATGTCCTTATTCGAGCATACCCCAATTGCTCCATTCTTACTTATCAACTCCTTGATAGTAAGAACGTCAGAACTCAAGTCTGATAGTACCCAACCAATCACGTTAAACGCCTAGCAGCATCGCTTACGTGATTCCCTAGGTATCACATGATAGTGCCTGCAAGAACCATTCAATTATGGTTAGCGTACAGTACGGTCCCTTCAACTCATATATCCCGATCGATTCGACAACCATTGGTTTATCGAGAGTTGTCAATGAATCGATACTATGTGTCATGTCGTAGTTGCATCGATGGTGTAATCTATGAAACACCTTTCATAATTACAACCATACTCTGGCCAGAGATTTCGATCTACATACACATGATAACACATAGGATATCCATACCCGAAGGTAAGCGGTGAATCCCCGACTACAATGCATCGACTCCTATGTGTTTCGACAGAACACCCAACCTTGCCACCTGATGACTCCATGAGAGTCGGTAAACAAGTCAAAGTGTAATTCTAGCACATAGAGTCTCAATGTTGTCCCGGGTCATAAGGACTAATTCTGTACAACCATAAACCAGGACTTTTCCACTCGATAAGTGAGAACCACTTGGAAAGTCCTTTTATGGAGGGTTGTTCAGTGCACTCTACAAGGAGCACCTATCTGCATGTTCGGACATCACAATGTCCCCTACCAATGAAACATGGTACTCACATCGCAGATACTAGTCTCTAACTCGAGCGGCCTATATCCTTCTTAGTGGCGGCTGAATCGACTAGGAACCGTTTAGAATATACAGTATTACAAATATGAGTTTCATGATACTCATCATATGAGCATCTCATATTCTTTCTACTATTTGTATATTCAAGGGCTTTATCTATGCAGCTAGCATGGGTATACAGATAAAGATTTGCCAAAGTAATAATTTCAAATATTATTAAAATAAAGACTGCTTATTCATAGAGTTTCATTGTGAACACTCGGCCAACACTTGGCTCGACGGGCACCTACTCTAACAATCTCCCACTTGCACTAGAGCCAACTACCCTTATGCTTAAAACCCATTGATTCGCGATGCTTGTCGAATAATGGTCCAGGTAAAGGCTTAGCTAGTGGATCAACAACATAATCTGTGGAGCCGACTTTGTCAATAGACACTACTCTTCTTTCCACAATCTCTCCGAGGATGTGGTACTTTCTCAATACTAGTTTGGATTTCTGATGAGACCTTGGCTCCTTTGCTTGAGCTATAGCTCCCGTGTTGTCACACAACACCGGGATAGGAGCAATTCTATTAGGAATGACGTCCAACTCTTGGACGAAATTCCTTATCCAAACAGCCTCTCTTGCTGCATCTGATGCAGCAATGTATTCGGCCTCTGTGCTGGAATCCGTAATATTGTCTTGCTTGGAACTCTTCCAAGAGACAGCAGCACCGTTGAGCATGAATACGAAACTAGAGGTTGACTTCGAGTTATCGATATCGCTTTGGAAGCTAGAGTCGGTATAGCCTTCCAATTTCAGTTCTCTACCCCATAGACCAAGAACAACTTATTGGTCCTTCTCACAACTTGAGGATGTCTTTCACAGCTTTCTAGTTGTGGAAGACCGGGGTTCGATTGATATCTTTTCACTACACATAGTGAAAACGCCACGTCAGGACGTGTAGATATCATCCCATACATGATGTTACCAATTGCCGAAGCATACGGAATGCGTGTCATCGTCACTATCTCTGCATCAGTCTCAGGAGACAGACTTGGATAGGGACACGCCATGACACATTGGTAGATGTCCTCTCAAGGACGCATCCATCGAGAACCGCTTCACGATGGTATCATGTATGTGGACTGGGTGAGACCAAGCCATCTTTTCGATCTATCTCTATAGATATGTATCCCAATACAAAAGATGCTTCACCCAAGTCCTGCATCGAGAACTTACTCGCTAACCATATCTCAGCTGATTGCAACATTCCTACATCATTCCCAATGAGTAGAATGTCATCAACATATAACACCAGGAATGTCACAACACTCCCACTGACCTTCTTATACACACAGGGTCCCTCATGATTCTTAGTAAATCAAACTCTTTGATTGTACTATCGAATCTAAGGTTCCAACTCCTTGATGCCTGCTTTAGATCATAAATAGATCTCTGAAGTTTACATACCATATGCTCACTTCCGATAGATGTAAACCCTTCAGGTTGAGACATGTAAATCACTTTCTTAAAATCCCCATTAAGAAAGACTGACTTAACATCCATCTGCCATATCTCATAGTCATACCATGCAGCTATGGCTAGCAAAATCCTTATGGACTTGAACATTACGACTGGGAAAAGGTTTCCTCAAAGTCAACTCCTTGTCTTTGAGTACATCCTTTTGCCACCAATCGCGCCTTGAAAGTCAATACCTTCCCATCCGCCCCAAGTCCCTATGGGAACAGTTCCCACAGGTGGATCCACAAGATCCTACACTTGGTTCGAATGCATGGAATTCATCTCAGATTCCATTTCTTCAAGTCACTTGGATGAATTGGCATCAGATAACGCTTCCTTGAAGGTCCATGGATCACATCCATGGTTAGGCTCATCATGGCCTTCTTCAAGAAGCTGACCATACCTCATAGGTGGTCTCGAGACTTTCTCGTATCTGCTAGGAGCTTGTATCTCCTCTCTTGGCTCATCGGGTGTGGGTTCTATAATTGTGGGTTTCACTCGAACCTCTTCGAGTTCTATCATCTCCCTTTTTCTATCCAATAGAAAATCTTTTTCCAAAAAGGTTGCATTCCTAGAAACAAACACTTTTGTTTCTTGGGGATGATAGAAATGATATCCAACTTAATTCCTTGGATATCCCACAAAGTAACATAAAATGGATCAACAATCCAATTTATCTCCCACTACCTCCTTCACATAAGCAGGGCTCCCCATATTCTAAGATAAGAATATTTGGGAGGCTTACCCATCCATATCTCATATGGTATCTGCCTTTGAATGGACATTTAGTAGAATATCTTTTACTTTTAAGTTATAGAGATCGTTTTCAAGTTCTCAAGTACCAATTAAACATTCATTCTTGTAAATGTTGCAAACACCTTTGCTAAATAAACAAGAATATCCATTTTTATCACAATAGAAATGGAAACAATGTTTTACATCAAACAGGTACAAACAAAACATCTCTTAAAATTAACTTAAAGTCATTGTTCAACAATAAGTAAACATCCTTAATAGCCTTGGCAGCAACTCTTGCTCCATTGCCCATCCTCAAGAAGGTCACACCTTCCTTAGGCTTCCTACTTCTTCCCATCACCTGTAACCCATTACAGAGATGTGAGTCACAACTGGTATCTAATACCCAAGAAGTAGAGTTAATTAAAATGTTTACTTAAATTTAGAACATACCGTTTCCAGAACACTTCTGGGCAAGATATTCTTTGCAATTTCGCCTCCAATGTCCAGGCTTCTTGCAGTGATGGCAAACATCACCAGTCTTGTCAGCCTTAACTGGTCTGGCTGCCACAACGGGATTCGGAGATTGCCTCAACAAGGGCTCGTTCTTCTCGGGACGTTGGAAAGAACGCTTCTTTCCATTCCCATGTGGATCAATCTTCGTACCAGATGAAGAACCCACATAAAGAACCGACTTCTCTTTCTTGATAGTGGACTCAAAGGTAACAAGCATGTTTACCAACTCCTCAAGGGTCGGTTCCATCTTGTTCATGTTGTAGTTCACCACAAAAGGATCAAATGAGCTAGGCAGCGATAACAGCAACATGTCGGTGGTCAACTCCGAAGGCAGGATCAGATCCATGCCAACGAGCTTGTCCACGAGCCCGATCACCTTTAGGCCATGCTCATGGACCGAGGTCCCCTCTCGCATGCGCAAAGTGATCAGCTCCTTGACGGTAGCATGCCTAAGAGGACGCGTTTGCTCTCCAAAGAGCTCTTTGAGATGCAAATGAATGTCAGCAGCACTCTTTGCACCCTCAAAACGCCTCTGTAGCTCATCGTTCATAGAAGTCAGCATATAACACCTGGCTATCAAGTCATGGTCACACCATTCCTTGTAAGCCTGCAATTCCTCAGGATTGCAGTCAGTCGGAGCCTCAACAGGGGGCGACTGAGTTAGTGTATATGTTACCCTTTCCGAATTTAAGACTATTTTCAAATTTCTTAGCCAAGTGAGGTAATTAGGTCCAGTTAATATGTGTTTGTCGAGTATTATAGATATCGAATTGCGCATCGAAGACATTGTCGATTTGTACTGAAAAGTAAAAACAGATAAATGTTGATGACTATTTTAAATATTTGGTAAGATATAAAGTATGGACTTTAACTTTATAAATATTTACTCCCACTGTTTTGACATCTTTCACTACCCTCTAGTGAAAACGGGAAACTCCTTTCCTCAGTAGGTACGTAAGGTCCAATTAGCGAATTGTGATCCCGAATAATATCAGCCAATCACAATTCCTAAAAGGTAGTTTCCAATTGCATCACAATGCAACCCTTAACGTAAACTTTTGTCTCACGTTTGATTAGGACCCAATAATATGACGTCGTTCATCTTCACGTGTCAAGCCTTACCCATCGATGTTGAACCTTAATGGACGGTCGCCATGAGTTCCCTCAATAATATGAGCCGAAATCATGGGAGTTCCACGTAGTTCACATCACCATGTCAATGGATGTCACAGCTTTCCGGCACCCAGGGCCCCCCCAATAATATGAGCCGAGCCCCGAGTACGGGTAGCGTTCATCATGCACCCATTGTCGATGGAAGACAAGGAAATTATAAACAAATTTATAATTCCCCTTTTCGGGCTTGATATTAATTTTGAATCTTATTCAAAATGAGGGTTTTTTAATTTTGAAAGGTCTCATCATTAATTTTATTTTAAAAGCTCGCCATGTTTGTTCGTATGTTTGCCGGATTCATGCAACTTTGTTATTATCATAATAATAACGCACATACTCATTATTTATAACATATCATGCATATATTATAAACAGTAAACAATACAAGGATGATCAATCGCCCTAAGTACTAATGGCCCGTGTGAGCCAAACACGGGCCTAGGTCCAATCCTAGGGTAAATGCACGGGTTGCAATGCAACTATACTATTACATTAGCATCCAATATTACATGTCTTCGATCTTCATAATCACCAAGGCCACCATCTTCCAATCTTGATCTTCCCCTATTCTAATATTTACAAATAAAACTCCATGGCACATAGGGATACATCTCATGGGGTGGGAACGGGCCATAAACCAAGCCCACTTGATAAATTGATAATTATTACAATCATTCAACACAAATATCCTAGCATACACCTAGCAAATTGGGCTTGGGCTTTTGATCATCCTTCATGCATAATATCACATATCATACACCATCAATTAATTATCACAATAATTAATTGATCCAATATTATATATCTTGATCCAATCACTAACCGCCACGATTATAAACTAAATTAACAAAGTATACAAACACCTTTGTCTACTTTCAAATTAATTTATTTATAACCGAATTTCTTGTAAATCACCATTTACTATAAATAATTAAAGTCCAACTTAAATTATTTATTTCATGAGAAAAATTTGCAACTTTTGTAATTTTAAACTTAAGGGCCCAAAAAACTTATTTTTCACCAAAAACATTTTGGCCCATTTAAAATCACAAACATGTTAGCCATCCAATGGCCCAACAACTCAAGGCCCATGACACTTTGATATTCCAAAACACTTTTGGAAACCCTAGCCGTCATCGCCGTCGTCGGAGCTCCGTCGCCGGATTCCGGCCAACATTCCGGCCAACAAAAAAATTTTTTTTTTTTTTTTTTTTTTATATTTTCAGAAGGGGTTTCGGGCAGCCCCTTGGGCTGCCCTTGCTGCCCGTTTCGGGCAGCCCCTCGGGCAGCCCGAGGCGCCCAAATGGGCAGCATGTTGCTGCCGAAATTTTTCCCCAAAAAACGGCCCTCGATTTGTTGCAAAAATACACTCATGCGGTTAGAAATCGATCTCAACATAATATATATTGTATTTGCTACACAAAAACGTAACCATAGCTCGGATACCACTTGAAAGCGGACCGGTTACGGTGGCCGGAAGCGCAACGGAAGTTTAAAATCTAAAATTTTTAGCTCAAAATTTCGGCCACCCCATACATTGTGCAACAAATACAATAAAAACACAAAATGACATTCATAGGGTGTTTTAAAGAAATATACCTATCAATCTCAAGAGATTGATTATGGCTCCAACTTTGTTGTCAAACAACAAAGCTCTTGAAAGGTAGAAACTATCTTCAAGCTTTCCAATGAGCACTCCTTGCTCAACTATTAAGCCCACCACCAACTAGGTAGATCCCCTCAAATATTGCACTAGAAATATTTGAGGATTTTTCAAAGAGAAGTGTGTTTTCTTCAACAAATTGAAGAACACAAAAATGGAGAAAAATGGGAGAGAATAAGGGTTCAAAGTTTCGGCCAACTCATGCTTAGAATGGAGGAGGGAAGAGTTCTCTTGGGGTTGCAAAAAGTTGATACAAAAAGTTGCATGCCAACCAATATTTTAATCAAAAGTATTCCCCAACTCTTCACCTCCCATGCATGCATACAATATAGTTTTTAATCAAATTAAAAACTTTGGACTAAATTTAATTATCTCAAACATATTTGAGACTAATTAAACATCACTTGAATTTACCCAAGTCCCACTAGTTTAAATAATTATTTTAATTGAGCTCTACAAGACTCAATATTATTTAATTAATCCAACACTTGAATTAATTTAATTATTTGGGCTCTACTAGGCCCACTAGTGTTTAATTAATTCAACACTTGAATTAATTTAATTTAGTCCATAATAATGTTTATGAAAATCACAATTTTCAAAAACATTAGTCACTTGGCCAAATTTTAATTCTAGGAACACTTCCATAAATTAAAATTTATATTTCTCTCATAGAAGTCATACTTCTATTTTTCTTTACACTTATAAACACATTTATAAGCCGTTCAACACTTTGAACTATTTTCTCCTTTATAGAAGTCATACTTCTAATTTTCCTTACGCTTATAAACTCCTTTATAAGCCGTTCAACACATTGAACTATTTTTTCACTTCTCATCGGGATTTACAAAGCTAGTACTTGTGTGGCCCTCAATGGTTCATTGATACAACTAGCCGTGGGTTCACATCTCTATGTGATTCGGACTAAACATGTCCTTATTCGAGCATACCCCAATTGCTCCATTCTTACTTATCAACTCCTTGATAGTAAGAACGTCAGAACTCAAGTCTGATAGTACCCAACCAATCACGTTAAACGCCTAGCAGCATCGCTTACGTGATTCCCTAGGTATCACATGATAGTGCCTGCAAGAACCATTCAATTATGGTTAGCGTACAGTACGGTCCCTTCAACTCATATATCCCGATCGATTCGACAACCATTGGTTTATCGAGAGTTGTCAATGAATCGATACTATGTGTCATGTCGTAGTTGCATCGATGGTGTAATCTATGAAACACCTTTCATAATTACAACCATACTCTGGCCAGAGATTTCGATCTACATACACATGAAAACACATAGGATATCCATACCCGAAGGTAAGCGGTGAATCCCCGACTACAATGCATCGACTCCTATGTGTTTCGACAGAACACCCAACCTTGCCACCTGATGACTCCATGAGAGTCGGTAAACAAGTCAAAGTGTAATTCTAGCACATAGAGTCTCAATGTTGTCCCGGGTCATAAGGACTAATTATGTACAACCATAAACCAGGACTTTTCCACTCGATAAGTGAGAACCACTTGGAAAGTCCTTTTATGGAGGGTTGTTCAGTGCACTCTACAAGGAGCACCTATCTGCATGTTCGGACATCACAATGTCCCCTACCAATGAAACATGGTACTCACATCGCAGATACTAGTCTCTAACTCGAGCGGCCTATATCCTTCTTAGTGGCGGCTGAATCGACTAGGAACCGTTTAGAATATACAGTATTACAAATATGAGTTTCATGATACTCATCATATGAGCATCTCATATTCTTTCTACTATTTGTATATTCAAGGGCTTTATCTATGCAGCTAGCATGGGTATACAGATAAAGATTTGCCAAAGTAATAATTTCAAATATTATTAAAATAAAGACTGCTTATTCATAGAGTTTCATTGTGAACACTCGGCCAACACTTGGCTCGACGGGCACCTACTCTAACATTCTAAACATGTACCATCATCAGGAACATAATCAACATCAAATAATATAAATCAATATCCAGCAATGACTCACACTCAGACTCAAACTCAACTCAAACAACGCGTCGTCTCAGACTCGACTCAACTCTAACCTAGGGATCCCGATGTCTGGACATTTACAAATATATCGAATCTCAGTCGATAGGAATGCATCAATCCCTAAACGGCATCGATATAAATCATATATCCAGTGTCTGGGCGAATCAGCCTCAGAAGTGACGAATCAGTCAAGGATTATGCGAATCAGCAATGTCTGGGCGACTCAGCCGTAGAATTGACGAATCAGTCAATGATTAGACGAATCAGTCTATAGATAGGCGAATCAGCCTATGACTCAACGACTCGGTAGTCAATACATGCTTTGGCTATGAATCAATAGCCTACGAACATCAATCTCAGACATATAATGACTATAACTCCATAGTCTACAAACATCAATCACAAATATCAAAGAAATCATAAAGGTATGTGATTTAGGGAAACTCGAGTCAAACCTCACTCGAGTTGTGCAATCCCAACTCCACATTAATTTATACCTTTCTTTCTGATATTCTGACTCTGTCGACGTCTCGAACCCCAAGCCTGTTAATACTCAGTCTGACAATAACAATATCGAGGGTACGGTATCAATACATTACCCAATCAATACTGGATAAAATCAGAATTTAATCAAATTCTGTTTCAACAACATAACGGCATAATCTCAATATATCCAGTCATATCATATCAGTCAGATATCAATTCTCACATCTCATAATCAATAACAACTCAATTCTAATATCAATTCAACTCCGAAATTCATAATAATTTCATATGGTATCTGTTCCTCAGTCCGGTTTCAATTATACGATGTCTAACATGCCAAGAACATCATATATGAATCATATCAGATTCTGACAATACCATAATTTCAAGACATGTCAAAACGTAACAAAACTTACGTCCAGTTGTATCCTACGTTGATATGAACTCGGTACTGAAGTCGGATTTAAAATCTGACGGACGGATCGCTCGTAAATCACGACAATAATCTTCGAAGAATTTTCCTCAAAGAATCCCTCGATTTCCTATTTCTTTTCTGAGGATTTACATTTACATGTATATATATATATATATACACACCAACTCATGCATGCGATGCCAAATGTCAACCATTCCTTCTGCATGAATGGCGCATATGCGCGCACAATTCCGCGCATATGCGCCGGAAGCACTGCCCGGCTCCTGTACTACTCGCGCATATGCTTGCTTCATCTCGCGCATATGCGCGAGACCTACTGTCTCGGAAATCAACATTCGCGCATATGCGCGCATCCAATCGGCGCATATGCGCCCAACCTTCTGGAGCTCGCGCGCAAGTGCGCGCTTTGAAGTCGCGCATGTGCGCGCAGGCTTCTGCCCTGTTGGCGCATGTGCGCTCCATTCCATCGCGCACGTGCGCTAACTCATTTCTTTGCGCACACAATTTACACCTTTCTCATGTGTTTTGGTCCGATCCGTTCCGTCTATATTTACCATAATTAATTAATAAATCATTTCAGATTACGGTAATTAAATTCTAGGGCATTACAAACCGACTACCATGTGCTTCTGACAGAATCTGTTGTCTCAACTCTGCAACATCTGGCACAACAAGACGGTTATTCACGTACAGCACATGATCATGTACCTGATATTCTGACATATGCCCTGATCTGACCATTTGAATCGATCTTTGCACGTTCTGATCTCTTCCCTGTGCTTCTTTGATCCTCATAATCAAATCAGGTTCAACTTGAATCGTAGCAAGTCGGAGTGGCTTACAATCTGTATCAAATTCTAACCCAGACAAGCAGCATTTCTCAACTAAATTATTAACACCTATCGTCGATAAGGACAAGGCACATACCTTTCGACTCAAGGCATCTGCTGCTGCATTTGACTTTCCTGGATAATCTTTGATTTCACAATCAAAATCTTTTAATAGATCAAGCCATCTACGCTGCCGCATATTCAGTTGTGACTGAGAAAATAGATACTTCAGGCTTTTGTGATCGGAGTAAATCTCAAATTTCTCGCCGTAGAGATAGTGACGCCAAATCTTTAATGCAAATACGATAGCCGCCAATTCCAGATCATGAATGGGGTATCGTACTTCATGTGGCTTCAGTTGTCTCGAGGCGTATGCGACCACATGACCTCGCTGCATAAGAACACATCCCAAACCTCTGTGAGAGGCATCACAATATACAACGAAATCACCCGTACCTGAAGGTATCGTCAACACTGGAGCACTAGTCAGCCTTTTCTTCAATTCTAGGAAGCTAGACTCGCACTCCTCTGACCAAATGAATGGCATATTCTTCTGTGTCAATTGTGTGATTGGCTTTGCAATACTGGAGAAATCTTGAATAAATCTTCGGTAATATCCTGCCAGACCCATGAAACTGCGTATTTCTGGTACCGAAGTCGGTCTTGGCCAATTGATCACAGCTTCCACTTTACTCGGATCAACAGAAATACCATCTCCAGAAATGATATGCCCCAAGAATACAACTCGATTCAGCCAAAACTCACACTTTGACAATTTAGCATACAATCTTTCATTCCTCAATGTCTGCAATACAATTCTGAGATGTTCTGCATGCTCATTTTTATTCTTCGAATACACCAAAATATCATCAATGAAGACAATCACAAATTCATCTAAATATCTCTGAAACACTTGGTTCATCAAGCCCATAAATACCGCAGGAGCATTTGTTAAACCAAAAGACATGACAATAAATTCGTAATGTCCATACCTGGTTCGAAATGCTGTCTTCGGTATATCTACATCTCGAACTCTGAGCTGATGATACCCAGAACGCAAATCAATCTTAAAATAAACGGAAGATCCCTGTAATTGATCAAAGAGATCGTCAATTCTAGGCAAAGGATATTTGTTCTTGATCGTTGCCTTATTCAGTTGCCGGTAGTCTATACACAATCGCATTGAACCGTCTTTCTTTCGCACAAACAGCACCGGTGCGCCCCAAGGAGATACACTAGGTCTGATATATCCTTTGGCCAGAAGATCTTCTAACTGTGCTTTCAATTATTTTAGTTCAATGGGTGCCATCCTATACGGAGCTCTCGAAATAGGGTTGGTACCTGGTATAAAATCAATACTAAAATTTACCTCTTGCACCGGAGGTAATCCTGGGATCTCATCTGGAAAAATATCTGCAAATTCCCGTACTACTGGCAGATCCGCCAATGCCGGGCTCGACTTCTGCATATCTACAGCATAAATAAAGAAACCATCTGCTCCTTTTTGTAACAATCTGTTCATAGTAAGAGCCGAAATCAAGGGAATCCGAGATCTGGTACCCTTCCCGTAGAATTTCCACTCGTCTGTCATCTCGGGTCTGAATCTGACAATCTTATGGAAACAATCTGTTGGAAACTAAATTCTGGAGTTTGACAAAACATAAACCAATCGATCAAATCAACTAATACATGAAAGCAAATTCGGCAGCTGGACATTCAACTGAAATCAGTTGACACAAACTGATCAGTTGAGAACAGATCAGTTAAAACATTCAGCCGAAAACATTAAAGCTTCTCAACTGAAGATACCTCGGGAAAGATCATTCAACAGACAAAAAGACATATCAGACAGCAACTGAATATGGAAAGCCGCACTGCATAGAACAACGTATTTCGGCTATTGAGATTAATACGCCGTCTTACAATAAATGATGAAGCGGCAATCAAGAACATTGTCCAAGAAATGATAAGGTGGCAATCAACGGATACGAGAATTCAAAATTACCGTTGAAAGATAAGTCTATAAATATGACTAAAGAGGAGTTGACAGAAGAGACGATTGACCAATCTCAAACTTGCCATTACTCTGTCAAAATCTCAGCTCACACTTATCAGATCTATTCGTAGCAATCAAGGCTACACATTGAGCTAACTAGCACTCTGAAATATTGATAATTCGATAAATGCTAAGTTCAGTTACTTACAGAGATCATTGTATTATACTAAGAGTTTCAGTTCAGGCAATAGATAAGTCCTAACTGAAGTGGGTCTGTACAAGCGTTGTACTCGATCAAAGTCTTTTAGTGAATATCCTATCCTTGTGATAGAAGGGTTGACGTAGGAGTTATTCAATTCTCCGAACATCCAGAAACATATTGTGTTGTCTTTACTTCAGCTTTTTATTTCCAGTTATATATTCTATCGTTCAATCAGTTTATTTTCCGCAACTGCTTATTCAGTTTAACTGATTGATATTGACCGACGGGATACTTAGTTCAGTTTGTAACAAAACTGAACTACCTTTTTCGAAAAACATTAAAATTCCTAGAAGTGTTTATTCAAGGCATATCCTGTCAAAAGATTATCTATCCTCAATCTAATCACTATGTCTTCATTCAATAAGATTCCAATGTTCTCCAGGGAAGATTTTGATGATTGGAAAATCAGAATGCAGGCTCATCTAGCTGCACAAGACGATGACATGTGGTACGTCATAACTGACGGACCCATGAAAATTTTGAAAGCAAACACATCTGTTACTATTACTGAAGGGGCACCTCACCGAATTGAAAAGCCTCGAGATGAATGGACTACAGAGGACAAGAGAAAGGCAAATCTAGACAACGTTGCAAAAGACATATTGTATAAGACACTGGACAAAGTAACGTTCAGTAAGATCAAAATGTGCAAAACCGCCAAAGAAATTTGGGAGAAGTTAATTCAACTTTGCGAAGGAAATGATCAAACAAAAGAAAACAAACTTTCAGTTGCTATGCAGAAGTTCGACAACATCAGAATGAAGATGGGAGAAACAATGGATGAGTATGATGAAAGAACAATGTAAGGTCCGAGATTATAGAAATGATATTATTTTAAACCGAGATTATTGAATTAGAGAATTATGGAGTGTTGAATTATATTCCAAGATGTTTGAACTTATTTAGGATTGAAATTGAATCGAAAAGATTGAATAGGGGCCGATTTGCAAATAGTGAAAAGTTGAGGGACTAAAATGCAATTAATGGATTGAGTGGGACACTTGTCTCTTCATGCAACTTTACATATATTTGCTTCATTCCTTCGACAATTACAGTGAGGAAACGTGAAAAGCTTCATAGAAATTCCTCAAGATTCCTTAAATTCTAGAAAATTGATTTTGTACATCCGTCTATCAGAATTTAAATCTGAACACAGTTATGTGCTCCTCTCGTCACCTACTACACAAGGACGTAAGTTTCATTACTTTCTGATATGGTTTGAAACTTATGCATTGGGAGAATTGTGATTTGATCATTATTATGTGTTCTGGGAATACTAGACATTGCATAATCGAAGTCAGATTGAAGAACAGATTGATTATGAAATTGTTATGATTTTTCAGATTATATTAATGGAAATTGAATAGATTTGGATTATAGACTGATTACAAATTGTATCGAATATGGGTTACTATTTGTAATTAATATCTGGTGATATGGTATTGACGGGAATACTGAGATTGTACCGTTATGCCGCTGATTTGAGTTAATTCAGATTAATCAGATTCAGAGTTGAATTGAGAATAAAATATTGATATTATGATTCTTGATATATCGTTTCAGATTTACAGAGACAGTC
This sequence comes from Primulina eburnea, assembly GCF_022965805.1. Classification (NCBI taxonomy): domain Eukaryota; kingdom Viridiplantae; phylum Streptophyta; class Magnoliopsida; order Lamiales; family Gesneriaceae; genus Primulina; species Primulina eburnea. The sequence goes on along the minus strand of NW_027331396.1, from coordinate 39,495 downwards.
TTGAGTTCAGAACTTCGATTGCTTTAGACCGAGACTATAAACGAAAGGTATAAGTCAATGTGGTATTGGGAGATCGACTTGAGTCAGCTTGGACTTGAGTTTCCCTAAATCACATACTTTACTTTATTGCATTGATATTTGCATGGATTGAATAATATGCTTGTTCTCTTGATTTTAGATGACAGGTATTAGACGATTTATCTTGTGACAGAAGTGCCTGATAGTGGTGGAATCGCCACGGGCACATTGCACGATGTCTCAAGATAGGATTTTAGCGGTTGAGTTACAGTCCATGACGGATAGGTCAGGACACCGGATGTTTGGTTATATCGAGTAATAGGAAATGGTAATTCGTCTATTACGGAATTCGATATAGGAATATCATATATGGTTATATCGAGTAATAGGAACACGGTTCCTTCTATTACGAATTCGATATAGGAACACCACATCTGGAAACCGGGATCCCTAGACTAGGATTGAGTCTAGTCTGAACTGTAGAATTATGTCGACAGATTGCTATTGATTATGTTTCAGATTTTGATACATATATCTGTTACCAGATTACATGCTTTATATTGTTTATATGATTGCATGTTTCATTGATTTATACTGGGATTATATTCTCACCGGAATTATCCGGCTGTTGTCTTGTCTGTATGTGTACATGACAACAGGTGGGACAGGATCAGGGTCCAGGAGATGAGGAGAGATCGTGATTAGAGTGGAGGCTTCGGACTTGGATTGTATATAGGGGTTAAACACTTGATAGTAGTTGTTGAACCCTAGTTTGTACTGATTTGTAGACGGTACATGACTTGTACTTTATTTTATACTGATATGTATATTAGTTTGATTTCACTACGTTCCGCATTTTTTAAAAAAAATTTTAGACCCTGTTTTTAATTGACTAATTCGTCCAATGATGATTAAGAACTTGATTAGCGTCCGGGTCCCCACAACAGGTGGTAGAGATAGTCAGAGCTGATAGATCCTTTAAACTGAGATAGAAGAGAATGAGCGGGGTAGATTGAATTTTCTTTCCTTGCATGTGATTGCTAGCATGAGAATTATTTCAATGTTGACTTACATTGTGTGTGCTAGCATGATTTATTGCTTTCCCTATTACCTGTTGTTTGTTATCTGAGTTGATTACAACATGTAATTACCAAGACTGAATCAGAACCGAGTCTGAATCAGAGGTATATGATCAGAGGAGGGCTGAGACAGATTATATAGATTGGGTATTGATTTGTTTGATATTCAGATATACCGCCTCGGAGAATTCCAGAAAGGGGTAGTACTTCTACTGAACAGACATATGCATCTGAAACTCAGATAGAAGCTAAGATGAGAGAATTTCAGTTATTACAGCCGCCGATTCTGAGTGGTACCGAGACATCTGAAGATTGTCAGAACTGGTTTGATGATATAGAAATTTTGTTTGATTTACTCGATTGTACAGATGAACAGAGAGTTAAATTGGTATTTCACCAGTTACGAGAGGCTGCCAGAAATTGGTGAATTACAATCAAAGGAGTATTAGCACAACGTGGTACTGTGATCACGTGGGAAGTTTTCAAAATTGAATTTATCAAAGATTTTTTTTTGTTTCCTACCGGGAGGACAAAAGAGCAGAATTTGAGAATTTGAGCCAAGGGCAACTGAATATTGAAGGATATGTGGCTAAATTCTCTACTCTACTGCGTTTTGCTCCTCATTTAGCTGGAAATGATGAAGCTGTAGCGGATCAATTCATCAAAGGATTGAACTCAGAGATAGTTGCATTGATGAATATACAACGACCTCACCATTTTGCTGATGTCTTGAGTAGAGCGAAGAGAGCGGAGGCGAGTTTGATTAGACAACTAACAAGGGTGTGTGCAATACCACCCCAGACACAGCAATCCCCTCTCCGAGTTGATCGTGGCAGCACGAATGGAAAGCAAGATTTGCTGAAAGCTCACTAGAAGTCATTCAAGAAGTTAGGGAGTGGTTCCTCTAGTTCTAGTGATTCTAGTTCGAGTTACACTGGAGTGTACTGCAGAACTTGCAGGGGAAGACATCCCACAGGACATTGCCAAGGAGTGCTTGGTCGTTGCAATATCTGTAAACAACCAGGGCATTTTGCTAAGGTTTGTCCACAGAGAGGTCCCCGAAGATCTTAGAGGGCTGGACCATTTGGATATGTGATTGAGGAACAAACCCAGGGCACACTTGATGACATAGTGACAGGTACTGATCTTTTATGATTATGTTGCATATGTATTGATATATACTAATGCATTTCTTAAGATTATCCTGGAATGAGTTGCATGTAGATATGCATTATCTGTTGGGTCTGTATTGTTGTAGTATTAATCTCGGTACCTTCTGGGGAAAGAAAGATTGATCTCAGAGATTTCTGTGATATATTGTATACTACAGTAAGATGAGAATGAGAATCGAGACAGAGTATGGTGTACTTGTATTGTCTGATTTGACTGCATTACAGATATTGGTGATATAATGATCAAGTACAGAAAGACAGAAATATTGTAGAATCTGTTCCAGACATGGTAAGATTCAGATTAGAGATAGCTAATGAGTAGAGATTTTGCAATAAGGAATCTAGATTTAGAATTCCTTTGAGATTGTCGTATATGACTCGATTGTTACAAAAAGGAACAGATGGTATCCTTATGTACTCAGTAGATGTACTGAAATCGAGCTTAACATTGGCAGATTTGCCAGTGATATACGAGTTGGTAGATGTTTGCCTAGATAAGATTTTAGATTTGCTTTATATCAGAAAGATAGATTTCAGAATTGAATTCAGATCAGATACTGATTGTTGTTTTAGAATTCAGTACAGAATAATATTGTATGTACAGAATGATACAGAATAAATTGAAAGATCGGTAGAAGAGTACTGACCAGGAGTTACATCTGATTTAGTGTTTCTCTTTGGCATGTGTCAGTATCTTCAGAGATGTGCTGATAATTCTATGCTCGTTATACCTATGAGATTTTGATATAATTGCAGCATTTGATTGATCGAATCGACTATCGGAAGACTGTAGTGATTATTCTGAGAATAAGGATTATTGTATACATAAATTATTCAGATATGAATCTTGCTTGAAACAGATTGTATTCAGAGTATGCGTTATCTGAAATTAGTATATCGATTGAGTTTGACACAGTTGAGATTGTGATCAGGGGCTGATAACAATATTGATATCAGAAATATCAGAAATTTCAGAGATGTCAGAAATATCAGAAATGTCAGAAATGTATTTTGTCTGATTTGACAGATTATTTTATTCGACTGTTGCTTTATATCTGATGAGTATTGATATTGTTCTAAATCAGTATTTGAGACATCTTATATTTTTTGGGGAGCATATTTTATTTGCAGATGGGATATAACAGTTGATCAGAATGACATGAAGATATTAACAGAAATCATTGTTTTATGAGTTCACTGAACTAACTAGATCTGTATAGGATATTGATATTTCGTCTCTGATGTAATATTACTGTGTTTTGAATCCGTATATGCTGCAGATTATTGTGAACCAGTGAGAGTATATACAGTTCCAACCGAATCAGAGTTAAATTCGAGAGTTACAGCAGTTCAGAATGTGATCAGAATGTAACAGATATGTGATTGTGTAATTTGTATGAGACTGATTATCTTGTGATGTCAAATGTGTCAGAATTGTACATCAAAGCTTGATATAGATAGTCAGAGCCGAATACCAGGTAGGTATATTTTCTTTCATTTATGTTATTAACTGATTTGTTTGTATCAAATAGTTCGAATCTGAAATCACAGATAGGGTCAGAAATGTACCGTAGTGGATTCAATTTTCAATTTGATGATTGAGAATGTATGGTATTCGAACAGATAGAGTTGATATAGACAGATTAGATCAGCTATGACAGAATTTGTATTGAAATGTTGACAAAAATTGTATTGATATGTCTGAATCGCTAACAGAAAAGACAGAAAGATAGAAATCAGAAGATTTATTACAGAAATTGTATAGTTCTGACGAGAAATGAGGAGTATAATTCGATGAATTTCATAATGAGATTACTTCAATACTTTCCAGATATGATATGATATGATTATGATTGACAGATTGTTCAATCTATATCTATTAGTTTGTACCAGATAACGTACAAACATGACCAACTGACACAGATCGATGTCAGAAAAGTGGTCAGAAAGATCAGAATGTCACAATAGATTATATCAGATTGTGACTTTTGATTGATTTGGTACTTGTAATAGAGTATATCATGAGCTTTCTCTTAGATTGTTTTACAGATTGACAGACAGTCAGAATGTACTAGCCAGATATTGGAAGATTTTGGTACAACTTTGTGCTGGATATTAGCACTATACAGCTTTAGAGCTGGATGTTAGCACTAGTTGTTATGAATTATTGTCAATGTATGAATTCCTGTATGACAATAATTATTAAGATAGTTCAGAATGGACAGATTTAAGAAACCAACGTCGGATGATGACGATTGGTATTTGAAGCTGATGACAGTATATGTCCTTGATTGAGATAAACAGATTTGATAATAGCTGATGGTCCTGATATGTGATGAGCTGTAGATTGGTTTATACGGACGTTGTATAGCCAGTAATACGAGATTGATTCTGTCAGAAGGATTGGAGAAGTATTATGACATTGTACTTAGTGAATTCTTATTCCAGATTGGAATCAGAATCAGTAGAAGTAAGAGAATTCAGAATGAAGATTATCCTGTTGTTGAAAACACAGTGAGATTGTCAGTAGGTCAATGAGAATATCTGAAAGACATAATCTGATATGAGATTGAAATTTCAGAATTGATTCATTGAGATAAGTTTTCTGATTTACCTCTTGTATACGTTTCGTGTTGATATCTGACCTGATTACCTGTGATTTCGAGGACGAAATCGTATCTTAGAGGGGGAGAATTGTAAGGTCCGAGATTATAGAAATGATATTATTTTAAACCGAGATTATTGAATTAGAGAATTATGGAGTGTTGAATTATATTCCAAGATGTTTGAACTTATTTAGGATTGAAATTGAATCGAAAAGATTGAATAGGGGCCGATTTGCAAATAGTGAAAAGTTGAGGGACTAAAATGCAATTAATGGATTGAGTGGGACACTTGTCTCTTCATGCAACTTTACATATATTTGCTTCATTCCTTCGACAATTACAGTGAGGAAACGTGAAAAGCTTCATAGAAATTCCTCAAGATTCCTTAAATTCTAGAAAATTGATTTTGTACAATCCGTCTATCAGAATTTAAATCTGAACACAGTTCTGTGCTCCTCTCGTCACCTACTACACAAGGACGTAAGTTTCATTACTTTCTGATATGGTTTGAAATTTATGTATTGGGAGAATTGTGATTTGATCATTATTATGTGTTCTGGGAATACTAGACATTGCATAATCGAAGTCAGATCGAAGAACAGATTGATTATGAAATTGTTATGATTTTTCAGATTATATTAATTGAAATTGAATAAATTTGGATTATAGACTGATTACAAATTGTATCGAATATGGGTTACGATTTGTAATTAATATGTGGTGATATGGTATTGACGGGAATACTGAGATTGTACCGTTATGCCGCTGATTTGAGTTAATTCAGATTAATCAGATTCAGAGTTGAATTGAGAATAAAATATTGATATTATGATTCTTGATATATCGTTTCAGATTTACAGAGACAGTCTTGAGTTCAGAACTTCGATTGCTTTAGACCGAGACTATAAACGAAAGGTATAAGTCAATGTGGTATTGGGAGATCGACTTGAGTCAGCTTGGACTTGAGTTTCCCTAAATCACATACTTTACTTTATTGCATTGATATTTGCATGGATTGAATAATATGCTTGTTCTCTTGATTTTAGATGACAGGTATTAGACGATTTATCTTGTGACAGAAGTGCCTGATAGTGGTGGAATCGCCACGGGCACATTGCACGATGTCTCAAGATAGGATTTTAGCGATTGAGTTACAGTCCATGGCGGATAGGTCAGGACACCGGATGTTTGGTTATATCGAGTAATAGGAAATGGGAATTCATCTATTACGGAATTCGATATAGGAATACCATATATGGTTATATCGAGTAATAGGAACACGGTTCCTTCTTTTACGGAATTCGATATAGGAACACCACATCTGGAAACCGGGATCCCTAGACTAGGATTGAGTCTAGTCTGAACTGTAGAATTATCTCGACAGATTGCTATTGATTATGTTTCAGATTTTGATACATATATCTGTTACCAGATTACATGCTTTATATTGTTTATATGATTGCATGTTTCATTGATTTATACTGGGATTATATTCTCACCGGAATTATCCGGCTGTTGTCTTGTCTGTATGTGTACATGACAACAGGTGGGACAGGATCAGGGTCCAGGAGACGAGGAGAGATCGTGATTAGAGTGGAGGCTCCGGACTTGGATTGTATATAGGGGTTAAACACTTGATAGTAGTTGTTGAACCCTAGTTTGTACTGATTTGTAGACGGTACATGACTTGTACTTTATTTTATACTGATATGTATATTAGTTTGATTTCACTACGTTCCGCATTTTAAAAAAAAAATTTTAGACCCTGTTTTTAATTGACTAATTCGTCCCAATGATGATTAAGAACTTGATTAGCGTCCGGGTCGTTGCTGTATCATCAACGAACTAAATGCACTTGGAAAAGTGTATACAAATAAAGAAGTAGCGTTGAAAATAATCAGAGGACTTCCCAAAGAATGGGATGTCAAAACTATGGCAATGAGGGAATCCAAAGATCTTAACAAAGTTGAACTTCATGATTTATTTGCAGATCTAAAAGCATATGAGTTTGAACTTCAAACTCAAGAAGGTGAACCATCTACTCCAGCAGCAACTACTGCCTTGACTGCTGTTAGAAATGAATCAACTGGTTCAGTTGAGAAAACTGCTGATCAACTGAGCAACGATGCCATGTCTCTATACATTAAGAAATTTGGAAGATTCATGAGGAAAAATCAAGGAAATTTTCAGAAGAATTATCAAAGAAACAACTCCAGAGAAGAGTCTAATGTATGTTTCAACTGTGGCAAATCGTGTCACTTTATTGCCAACTGTCCAAAGCCTAAAAAGGACAATCAAACCTCAACTAAGAGAAAGAAGAAAATGTATGAGCACAAAAGGAGATCTAAGGACGAAAAGAAGCCTTACAGGAAGAAACATGAAGTACTCCTAGCTGAAGACAGCAAAGCCAAATGGGCAGAAACTGACAGCGAAGAGTCAGATCCAGAAAGCTCTTGCAGTTCAAGTGAGGATGAGGAAGAAGTAACATGTCTAATGGCAGATAACATAGAAGATCAATCAAGCTGCGAGCAGGTATTTGATTTTAGCTCTATTGATTTTACACGAGAAGAACTCATCTCAACTCTTCATGACATGGTCAGTGAGTATCAAAAGCTTGCTTTACAATTTGAAAAACTCAGAGCAAAGCAAAATGATCCCAAAGACAATAAAACAAAAACTGATGAATCAGTTGAAATGTTGAGTCTGAGAAGGGAAATTTCTGAACTCACTGATGAAAGAAGCAGGAATCAATCAATGATTCAAAAATTGTCGCTTGAAAATACAAAGCTCAATGAGCTCATTCAAGTTTGGAACAAATCATCTAAAGCTTTAACTAATATACAGAATTCTCAGAAATCAGTTGATGATAAAACTGGTTTAGGATTCGGTAGTAAAGATGATTTGTCTTCCCAAGATACTCAACCAAAACTGAATATGAACAAAGGGAAATATATTCACTTTGTAAAATCAGTTATGGTACAAAATCAAGAAGAGCCGAGCAAACTGATTGAACAGCCATCTTAGAATATGAATAAAGGCATGAGATGTGGAATTGGATATAATCCAAAGGGTAAGACTGACTCATGGAATCAGCAACCAAAAACTCTCAGTAGAAAATATTCATATGGCTACTCAAACTACTACAACAGTAAGCCAATTCAGAAAAGATATCGGCTGAACAATCAGTTGAAAAAGGACAAAACACATGTTGTATCATCCACACACCATACACCAAGCACACACAAACAGAGAAGGACCATATGGAATACAGCAACAGGACGGTCAGTTAGGCTGATTCAAGTCTGGATTCCTAAAGGACTAATCAAATTTGGACCCAAATAGAAAAGGGTACCAGAATCTTATTTTGTATTTAATTGCAGACAATAGGAACAAGCATTGTATCAATATGGTATCTGGACAGTGGATGTTCACGACACATGACAGGAGATTCAAACTTATTGTCTCAACTGGTCAAATACAATGGTCCAAACATCAGTTTTGGGGATAATTCCAAAGGTAAAACTGTGGGTAAGGGTAAGCTTATTCATGGTAACTTCACCATTAATGATATTTTATTAGTCGAGACTCTTAAGTATAATCTGATAAGCATTAGTCAGTTATGCGATAATGGATTCTCAGTTCAGTTTGACAAACACTCTTGTTCAGTCAAAAACTCAACTGAAGAGATTATTCTAACTGGCAAAAGGTGGGGAAACACTTACAAAGTCAGCTGGAATGATCAACCTTATACACCAGTATGCTTTATTGCGTCTAAATCATCTCAAAACTGGTTGTGGCATAAACGGTTAAATCATTTAAATTTTAAATCTCTTGCCTATCTGAGTAAGCATGAACTTGTAACTGGTTTGCCCAAAATAAATTTTTCAAAAGAAAAACTTTGTTCAGCATGTCAGTATGGAAAACAAGTTCGATCCTCTTTCAAAAACAAAGGCTGTAAATCTTCATCCCGATGCTTAGAATTATTGCACATGGATCTCTTTGGTCCAATACCAGTCATGAGCTTAGGGGGAATGAAATACACCTTGTTGGTCGTAGATGACTTTTCAAGATTTACTTGGGTTATATTTCTCAAATCCAAAGACCATACTGCTGCACAACTGATTAAACTCTTCAAAAGACTTTTAAATGAAAAATCAGTTGGGATTGATCGAATCAGATCTGATCGAGGAACTGAATTCATCAATCAAACACTTTCAAACTTTTTAGAAAATACTGGAATCAAGCATGAGTTCTCAGCAGCAAGAACACCTCAGCAAAACGGTGTAGCTGAGAGAAGGAATCGGACTCTTAAGGAAGCTGCTAGAACGATGCTTGCTGATTCAGGTATTTCTCAAAGATTTTGGGCAGAAGCAGTAAACACTGCATGCTACACTCAGAACAGATCAATTATTAATAAAAATCACATGAAAACACCATATGAGATCTGGCATGGAAGAAAAAGCATAATCACTTACTTCAAAATATTTGGCTGTAGATGTTTTATTCATAACAATGGTAAAAATTATCTAAAAGCATTCGATGTCAAATCAGCAGAAGGAATATTCCTTGGATATTCATCAATTAGCATAGCTTACAGAGTATTTAATAAGAAAACCTTGAATGTTGAAGAATCTGCACATGTTGATTTTGATGAAACTGCACTAATCGATAAGCCAACTGATCAAGTTGAGCTAGCTGATCGATTTACAGATATCAGTCTGGAAGATGATGACTCAGACGAAAGTCGTAATAATCAGAATATCTTTCATACACCTGAACCTGAGATATTGGATCAACCAGCTGAATTGAAAGCAAATCTTGACAATCAGTTAATGGAGCAAACTAATGGAAATCAATTATCAACTGAATCAGCTCCAACTGAAACTGAGAACATTCAGTTACCTAATGAAGAATTTGCTGGCTGTGAAGCACCCAATGCTGAATTTAGATGGAAGAAATCACATCCTCCAGAACTGGTAATAGGTAACCCATCTGATCCAGTCAGAACAAGAAATCAGATGCTCAATTTATTTATTCATTCAGCTTTTGTATCTCAAATCGAACCAACAAAAACTGCCGAAGCTCTTGCTGATCCTAATTGGATTAATGCAATTCAAGAAGAGCTAAATCAGTTTGTTCATAAAAATGTCTGGAACTTAGTTCCAAGACCAGTTTCTAAAACTGTTATAGGTACAAAATGGGTGTACAGAAACAAACTGAACGAAGATGGTTCAGTTGTGCGCAACAAAGCAAGGTTAGTGGCACAAAGGTATACACAAGAAGAAGGAATTGATTATGATGAAACATATGCACCAGTTGCAAGACTGGAGGCAATCAGAATATTTCTTGCCTATGCATCTTTCAAAAACTTTAAAGTCTATCAAATGGATGTGAAAAGTGCATTCCTAAATGGCCAATTGCAAGAAGAAGTCTACGTTGAACAACCTCCAGATTTTGTCAATCATAATTTTCCTGATCACGTTTATCATTTGAACAAAGCATTATATGGTCTCAAACAAGCTCCACGGGCTTGGTATGAAACCCTCTCAAAATTCCTAACTGATCATGATTTTTCTGTTGGATCAGTTGATAAGACCTTGTTTAAATTCTCGAAAAATGATCATATCTTACTTGTTCAAATTTACGTTGATGATATTATTTTTGGGTCAACTAACCCCAAATTATGCAAGAAATTTTCCAAGCTGATGCAGGATAAATTCGAGATGAGCATGATGGGTGAGATGACATTCTTTCTTGGTTTACAAGTGAAGCAACTGGATTCCGGAACATTTATTAGTCAAACCAAATATACCAAGGAATTGCTAAGAAAATTTGGCATGGAATCTTGTTCAGCAGCAAGCACTCCAATGAGTTCATCAGTTAAATTAGACACTGATCAAGGGGGAATATCAGTTGAGACGACACTATACAGAGGTTTAATAGGTTCTTTATTGTACCTAACTGCTAGTCGCCCTGATATTATGTTTGCTGTATGTATATGTGCAAGATTTCAAGCTAACCCCAAGCAATCACATTTTTCTGCGGCCAAACGTATCTTGAGATATCTTAAAGGCACAGAAAATGTTGGTTTATGGTACTCTAAAGACTCATCTTTCAATTTAGTTGGCTATTCAGATGCAGATTATGCAGGATGCAAGCTTGATCGTAAAAGTACAAGTGGATCATGTCAGTTTCTTGGAGACAGACTGATCTCTTGGTTCAGTAAGAAGCAAACATCCATAGCAACTTCCACAACTGAAGCAGAATATCTTGCTGCTGGAAGCTGCTGTGCCCAACTACTCTGGATTCAGCAACAACTGAAAGATTATGGTGTTGATGCAAAGGAATCACCAATATTCTGTGACAACACTAGTACAATAGCTATTGCATACAATCCAGTTCTTCACTCCTGGACTAAGCATATAGATGTCAGACATCATTTCATCAGAGATCATGCACTAAAGAAGAACATCAGATTAGAATACGTCTCAACGGAACAACAAGCAGCAGACATCTTCACAAAACCGTTACCAGAGGCTAAGTTTTCTTATTTCCGAAATATTCTTGGTTTAATTGATATAACTTCACTAACAGAATTAAGTGCAGAAAATAAGAATACAACAAATTGATAATAATATTTCATTAAGAATACCAACGTTCCCAATTTACAGAAGAAATCATAGATCCAACTGTATCTAGCCATGCCCTAACCCAGTCATTCAACTCATAAATTCGAACTCCAGCAAATGACCTTGACATTGAAATCTTATCAACAACATGCCACTCCTTCCATAGCATTGCTTCTAAAAGACATTTGTCTTCAACCAAATCATTAACGTGACTAACCTCAAAACGAGCAAGGTATTTCAGTGCTCTTCTCTCCTGAGCACGAGTAGGAATGACACCACTGTCACTCACCTTCTTCAACTCATCAATCTTTTCCCAGGTTGTCAATACCTTCTGAAAAACATATTTCTCCATCTTTCTTTTAATTTCAGCTAAACGAGGGGCTGACTGATCAGTCACATGAACGTGCGTGCTACTGCATGCATCAGAATCAGACATGTTGAAATAGTTTTGAACTGATCACATTATCACCACTATCATCTCATTTATAAGAAAAAAGTGTTGAAGAAGTTGAAGAATCACAAGTCAATTAAATCGACTCTCACATTTACCGAGGACATTTAAGATATCAGTTAATAACAGTTTGAATTTTATTAGTTATTTATCAATTAGTATTTCATCAGTTCATTTGTTTATTTATCAAAACTGATGACTGTTAGCATGTCATTAGATCATATAACAGGATTACATAATCATTGCTCGTAATTTGTTGTTAACCTTTATTGCTGTTTTACTGAATAAATAAATGAGTTGCTTACTCTTATGAGTTCTTAACTGATGTCAGCAAGTGTTTGTGATTATATCTCTTCCAGATCATTGCAGGCAGAAATAAAAGAACAAAGACGATAAAACATAATAAATATTTTATTAAGAAGATGAGCCGGTTACAATTTCATATTCTTTCTCCACAGCAATTTTCCACAAACTCATCCATGCAGCTAGTGCTGAGGAAGAGGTTTTGCAGAAATTGTGGGAGGCAGCGATGCGGCGGAGGATCTCTAGCTCCTTCAGAAGAAAGAGCTTGTAGAGATAACCCTCTTTAAAAAGGTCCACCCCCGCAGGAACCTCTAGGAGCTCTCGCACCTCTCGAAGTTGGGTCTTTCGCCTGAAAGAAGAGACCCGCCCAGAGTAATACAAGAAATCCAGTTCCTGCATCTCCTCCCAGTAAGGAAGGCTAGCGTAGAAGACTTCATCTTCTATGAACTGCTTCCTGGCCTGCAGTGTAAACTGAGCGTCGCTTGAGCTTCCAGCTTCTGCCATTTTCCTTATCTTTGAAACTTACTTGCTGAGATAATTTTGGCTAACCCTTTCACTCTTATTTATAGGCCAAAAGGGAAACGAAAGGACACTTCACTCTGTGACGTTTGCTATGCCGAGTACCATACTCATCTTTAATCATTACTGACTATTGCCGTAATTTTGCGTTAATGCATTTATTAAGGGGGAATAATGGTTCAAGAAGTTAACTGAGAAGACAGTTGTTAGTGAACTCTAGATTGAAAGAACCCAGTCTTATCAACTGACCTATCAGTCGAATTTTCCACTAATCTTCTCATATAAGTTAACTAATTAACCAATTATATTCCAAATCAAATGATGTGACTGTCTGCTAAACTAATGATGAATTTTAATTTATGACGTGGAATCAATTTTAACCGCTCATTATTTTACACACACGATTATATCACACGTACACATATTGTTACTCAAAATTTTACTGGACTGACACGTGTCCAAAAATTCAAACAGTCACAAACATTAGTACAATTACCAGCTTCATTTCAGTTTTACTTTTCGACTACTTCAAAACATCTTTAGAGCAAGAACTACCTCATCATTCGAATTTTCTTTCAAGAAATTTTTCAGTTTTCAATGGCGACTCAAATTCCCGCTTTCATGCTAAATGCTATGGCCATCAATTTTGGATCTATCATATCCTTCGGCGATGCTGAAGTCCAGAAAGTATTTCAGAAACTCGAAGCTGCTGGTCTAAGAACATTTTTGGGACAATCCTCTCAGGATTTCTATCCCAAAGAACTTCAGGATTTCTACTCTACTGGCGTAATTGATTCTGAGGGAAATATCAATTCTACTATCAATGGTCAGTTACTGATCATCTCTGAAGATTCTCTTGGTGATTTATTTCTCTTACCTTCTGAAGGAATGACACAACTTTCGGATGTCAAAGCATCTGATATTGAGGAAATGCAAACCCTTCTCTCTGCTGATGGACAAAAGATTAAAGTTTCTGATCCTAAAAAGGAAACTCAAGCATGAAGTTCAATTGCTAGCTGATGTAATTGCTAAAGGGCTTTTGGCAAAAGCTGGATCATTTGCTGCCCTAACTTTGGAGAAATTTCAGGCCATTACTGTAATAATGGCTAATCACAAATTTAACTGGAAGCATCTCATATTTAATGTTTTGAAGAATATGTTTTTGTCTTCTAAAAAATCCAAGGGTTTTGCCGTTCAAATCAGTTATCTGCTGAAAGCAAAAGGTTTAGTGGCTGAGGAATCTGAGAAGACGTCGAAATTTAAGGTGTTCAATGCAAAGAACACGATGCCAATCAAATCCAAAATGGACATATCTCATACTCAGTTTGTGCGAATCAAACAGGAAATTGGGACTCAGTTAGCTGCTCCCAAATCAGTCAAGAAAACCAAAACGTTGGCTCAACTGAAGGTTGCCAAAAGGAAGTTGATTTTGAGTACATCAGAGTCAGAAAAAACTTCATCACCTCAAATTGCGAAGAAGCCAAGAACTCAAAGGGTTAAAACTACTTCTGAGGTATCCATTCCTACTGACAAAATGATTTCCTTTACTGATCAGCAGCCTATAGAAGCAGTTCCCCTACAGATTATTCCACAAGCTGATTCAGTAAGTACCATAAAGAAATCAGTTAGGACCCAAGATCCTGTTACTCAAATATCTCGACCAATTGGTGTAGCACCTGCCAGACCCAAAGGAATAAAGTTTGTAGAACAAATTGAATCAACTCGAACCGGACTGGAAATTCCTCATATCATGAGTACTGATAAAGGGAAAGGGAAATTGATTGTAGAACCCAGACCCTCCAACCCGATTCAGACTCATATTGATCTTGTATGGGGAAAAGTGAACAGTTTTGCTGCTGCAAAGACTAAGTCCTATGATGCTTGGGTAGCCTATCGTACTGAGGTTTTTGCCAAGCAACTGAAGGAAAAGTCCGATGTGGGGATCCGGACGCTAATCATGTTCTTAATCGTCATTGGGACTAAATCAATTATAATAATCAGGGTCTAAAATTTTTTTTTATTTAATGCGGAAGGTAATGGAATCAAACTCCTATACATATCAGTATAAAAGCATAAATCTCAACCATCATACAATAATTTACATCTCAGGTTTAACAACTACTATCAAGTGTTTAAACCCTAGCTCTAGTCCAAGTCCGGTATCACCAATCTAATCTCAGTCTGTCTTCATCTCTGTGACCCTGTACCTGTCCCACCTGTTGTCATGCACACATACAAACAAGACAACAGCCGGATAACTCCGGTGAGATATAAATATCCCAGTATAAACAATGTATTAACTGCAATCATATAAAAAATATATAAAAGCATAAACAAACATCGAAACATGTATCTAATCTGACTACATGAATCAATGACTCGTGATCTAATCTTATCTTATCTCAAATCTAGGGATCCCAATCTAATTTAGACTTTGGTATGATGTATCGAGTGTGTCTGAGATAGACGTCGATCTACATCTGAAGCTCGTCGATACACCGTAAGTTTAGAGTCTTATCGGTTCTGAGAAAGACTCGGCGGTTCTGCCCTAGCTAGGCTGTCTGCCCTAGACTCGGACTCTGACCCTGTTCTAAGTCAATCCATTAATATATCAATCTGATAATCTGCAAATATCTATGCAATAAAATAAAGTATGTGATTTAGGGAAACTCAAGTCAAACCTAACTTGAGTTGTGCAATCCCAACTCAACATTAATTTATACCTTTCTTGCTGTCGCTCTGATACAATCGAAGTCTTGATTCAAAGTCTATCACTGTTCAATCTGGCAATGACAATATCAATATATTCTATATCAATATTCTAATCAAATCGTAATATCTCTGTTTTATCAGATTTCTGACAGTACAACAGTACAATCTTGCGATACCGATAATACTATATCAGTCTATATCAATTCCAATCATTTACAATTAACCACCGTAAAAATCTGACATCAATTCTAGTCAATTTCATTCTGAAATTCATAACAATTCCATATTCCGTCCGTTTCTTAATCTGACTTAGATTCTACGCTGTCTAACATGTCAAGAACATCATATATGACGTGTATTCAATTCTAACAACATCATAATTTCAAAACATGTTAAAACGTAGTAAAACTTACGTCCAGTTGTAGCCTACGTTGATAGGAATACGGTACCGAAGTCGGATTTAAAATCTAACGGACGGATTGAAATAAAAAGACGTAAGGATTTTTCTTGAATTCCCTCAGACTCTTTTCCTCATTTCTGAAGAATTTCGTTGCTTGTATATACATATATATATTCAGACTTGCATGAAAACGAAACGTGTCACTTTTCCTTAACATTCCGCCGGCGCTCGAGCGGTAATAATGTACCGCTCGGGCGCGGCCTTCTCTGCCCAAGCACTCTCGATTATAACCCTTGGCGCTCGGGCGGTCAAAAACTACCGCCCGAGCGCCAACTCTTCTGCCCGAGATGTTTATTTGATGAACACTGGCGCTCGGACAGTCAAAAACTACCGCTCGGGCGCCAGACTTTCTGTCCACATGATATGTAATTCATATACTTGGCCCGATTGGTCTCGTAATAGCCCTTTAATAATCACATTAAATTAGTACTCCATACTCATCTCGATTAAAATCTATAATCGTAATTTAACATGATATAAAATCTTGGGCATTACATTTCTCCCCTCCTAAGATACGATTTCGTCCTCGAAATCTTAGGCATTTCATTCGTATCAACAAGGAGTATATATACAAAACTGTATAAGAAATTTACATCATCGAAATAACTCTGGGAATTCTTGTTTCATATCTGATTCAGTTTCCCAGGTTGCTTCTTCAATACCATGACGAGTCCATTGAACTTTCACAAGTGGAATAGTCTTCGTTCTGAGCTGTTTTTCTTTACGATCAATAATCTGGATCGGTTTTTCAATATAGCTCAACGTTTCATCCAGCTCGGCCTCATCTGGTTGAATCGCATGTGAAGCATCAGGAAGGTATTTCCTTAATAACGATACATGAAAAACATCATGTATCCCAGATAATGAAGGCGGTAAAGCGAGTCGATAGGCACGATCTCCTATCTTCTCGAGGATCTCATAAGGCCCAATGTATCGTGGAGACAATTTCCCTTTCTTGCCAAATCTGACAACTCCTCTGAAAGGTGAGATCTTCAAAAATACTCGGTCTCCTGCCTCAAATACCAATGGTATACGTCGAACATTGGCATATTTGGCCTGTCTGTCTTGCCCTGCCTTAATTTTCTTTCGAATTAGATTCACTTTTTCTGTCATATCTCTGATCATATTGAAAGGGATCGAATAAGGTGACCGAAAAACACAACGGAAGCTACAAAATTTTCGAAAATCACATTTTCTTGCAAGGAAATTTTCGGCCACCATGTGTACTAGTGTAGCATATACAAAAACTCAACTTTCAAGCATAGGGTGTTGAGAAAATTACCTATCAATCACAAGGATTGATTTTATGGCTCCAACTAAAGTATAAACACTTTAGCTCTTGATGGATGAAGATCTACAAGCTCCTCCTTTCTTTTGGACTCCTTTCTTCCAATCAAGCCCACCACCAACTTAAAAGTTCCACCTTACACTTGCACTAGAAAATGTAGTGCATTTTTCTTTGAGAAGTTAGTTGTTGCTTCAACAAATTGAAGAACAAAATTGGAGGAGAAAGGGGGAAGAAATTTCGGCCATGGTGAGGGGAGGAGAGAGGGAAGAGAATTTTCTTGGTTGAGGAAAAAGTGTGTTCTAGCATGTGCAAGACATGCCTAGTTTCTTGCAAAAGTTGTCTCCCAACCTTTCACCTCCCCATACATATAATATATGGTTTTAACAAATTAAAAACCATGGACTAAATTTAATTATCTCAAACATATTTGAGACAAATTAAACATTACTTGAATTTACCCAAGTCACACTAGTTAAATAATTATTTTAATTGAGCTCCACAAGACTCAATATAATTTAATTAATCCAACACTTGAATTAATTTAATTATTTGGACTCTACTAGGTCCACTAGTGTTTAATTAATTCAACTCAACACTTGAATTAATTTAATTTAGTCCACAATAATGTTTATGAAAATCACAATTTTCAAATACATTATTTACTTGGCCAAATTTTAATTTAGGAACACTTCCATAAATTAAAATTTACATTTCTCTCATAGAAGTCATACTTCTATTTCATTTACACTTATAAACTCATTTATAAGTCGTTCAACACATTGAACTAATTTCTCCTTTATAGAAGTCATACTTCTAATTTTCCTCACGCTTATAAACTCCTTTATAAGCCGTTCAACACATTGAACTATTTTTACTTCTCAACGGGATCTAGAAAGCTAGTACTTGTGTGGCCCTCAATGGTTCATTGATACAACTAGCCGTGGGTTCACATCTCTATGTGATTCGGACTAAACATGTCCTTATATGAGCATACCCCAATTGCTCCATTCTTATTTATCAACACCTTGATAATAAGAACGTCAGAACTCAAGTCTGATAGTACCCAACCAATCACGTTAAACGCCTAGCAGCATCACTTACGTGATTCCCTAGGTATCACATGATAGTGCCTGCAAGAACCATTCAATTATGGTTAGCGTACAGTACGGTCCCTTCAACTCATATATCCCGATCGATTCGACAACCATTGGTTTATCGAGAGTTGTCAATGAATCGATACTATGTGTCATGTCGTAGTTGCATCGATGGTGTAATCTATGAAACCCTTTCATAATTACCACCATACTCTGGCCAGAGATTTCGATCTACATACACATGATAACACATAGGATATCCATACCCGAAGGTAAGCGGTGAATCCCCGACTACAATGCATCGACTCCTATGTGTTTCGACAGAACACCCAACCTTGCCACCTAATGACTTCATGAGAGTCGGTAAACAAGTCAAAGTGTAATTCTAGCACATAGAGTCTCAATGTTGTCCCGGGTCATAAGGACTAATTCTGTACAACCATAAACTAGGACATTTCCACTCGATAAGTGAGAACCACTTGGAAAGTCCTTTTATGGAGGGTTGTTCAGTGCACTCTACAAGGAGCACCTATCTGCATGCTCGGACATCACAATGTCCCCTACCAATGAAACATGGTACTCACATCGCATATACTAGTCTCTAACTCGAGCGGCCTATATCCTTCTTAGTGGCGGCTGAATCGACTAGGAACCGTTTAGAATATACATTATTACAAATATGAGTTTCATAATACTCATCATATGAGCATCTCATATTCTTTCTACTATTTGTATATTCAAGGGCTTTATCTATGCAACTAGCATGGGTATACAGATAAAGATGCGCCAAAGTAATAATTTCAAATATTATTAAAATAAAGATTGCTTATACATAGAGTTTCATTGTGAACACTCGGCCAACACTTGGCTCGACGGGCACCTACTCTAACAATCTCCCACTTGCACTAAAGCCAACTGCCCATATGCTTTAAACCCATTGATTCGCGATGCTTGTCGAATAATGGTCTAGGTAAAGGCTTTAGCTAGTGGATCAATCAACATTATCGGCGGAGCCGACTGTGTCAAAAGACACTTCTCCTCTTTCCACAATCTCTCCGAGGATGTGGTACTTTCTCAATACTAGTTTGGATTTCTGATGAGACCTAGGCTCCTTTGCTTGAGCTATAGCTCCCGTGTTGTCACACAACACCGGGATAGGAGCAACTCCATTAGGAATGATGCCCAACTCTTGGACGAAATTCCTTATCCAAACAGCCTCCCTTGCTGCATCTGATGCAGCAATGTATTCGGCCTCTGTGCTGGAATCCGTAATATTGTCTTTCTTGGAACTCTTCCAAGAGACTGCAGCACCATTGAGCATGAATACAAAACCAGAGGTTGACTTCGAGTCATCGATATCGCTTTGGAAGCTAGAGTCGGTATAGCCTTCCAATTTTAGTTCTCCACCCCATAGACCAAGAACACATTATTGGTCCTTCTCAACTACTTGAGGATGTCTTTCACAGCTTTCCAGTGTGGAAGACCAGGGTTCGATTGATATCTACTCACTACACTTAGTGCGAAAGCCACGTCAAGACGTGTAGATATCATCCCATACATGATGCTACCAATTGCCGAAGCATACGGAATGCGTGTCATCGCCACTATCTCTGAATCAGTCTTGGGAGACAGACTTGGATAGGGACACACCATGACACATTGGTAGGTGTCCTCCCTTGGACTCATCCATCGAGAACGGCTTCACGATGGTATCAATGTATGTGGACTGGGTGAGACCAAGCAATCTTCTCGATCTATCTCTATAGATCTGTATTCCCAATACAAAAGATGCTTCACCCAAGTCCTGCATCGAGAACTTACTCGCTAACCATATCTTAGTTGATTGCAACATTCCTACATCATTCCCAATGAGTAGAATGTCATCAACATATAACACCAGGAATGTCACAACACTCCCACTGACCTTCTTATACACATAGGGTTCCTCAGGACTCTTAGTAAATCAAACTATTTGATTGTACTGTCGAATCTGAGGTTCCAACTCCTAGATGCCTGCTTTAGATCATAAATAGATCTCTGAAGTTTGCATACCATATGCTCACTTCCGATAGATGTTAACCCTTCAGGTTAAGACATGTAAATAACTTTCTTAAAATCCCCATTAAGAAAGTCTGTCTTGACATCCATCTGCCATATCTCATAGTCATACCATGAAGCTATGGCTAGCAAAATCCTTATGGACTTGAACATTGCGACTGGGAAAAAGGTTTCCTCAAAGTCAACTCCTTGTCTTTGAGTATATCCTTTTGCCACCAATCGCACCTTGAAGGTCAATACCTTCCCATCCATCCCAAGTCCCTATGGGAACAATTCCCTCAGGTGGATCCACAAGATCCTACACTTGGTTTGAATGCATGGAATTCAACTCAGATTCCATTGCTTCAAGTCACTTGGATGAATCAGCATCAGATAACGCTTCCTTGAAGGTCCTTGGATCACATCCATGGTTAGGCTCATCATGGCCCTCTTCAAGAAGCAGACCATACCTCATAGGTGGTCTCGAGACTCTCTCGGATCTTCTAGGAGCTTGTATCTCCTCTCTTGGCTCTTCGGGTGTGGGTTCTACAATTGTGGGTGTCTCTCGAACCTCTTCGAGTTCTATCATCTCCCTTTTTCTATCCAATAGAAATTCCCTTTCAAAAAGGTCGCATTCCTAGAAACAAACACTTTTGTTTCTTGGGGATGATAGAAGTAGTATCCAATCGAATTCATTGGATATCCCACAAATTAGCATAAAATGGATCAACTATCCAATTTATCTCCCACTACCTGCTTCATAAGCAGGGCACCCTCATATTCTAAGATAAGAATACTTAGGAGGCTTACCCATCCATATCTCATATGGTGTATGCCTTTGAATGGACATTTAGTGGAATATCTTTCAATTTTAAGTTATAGAGATCGTTTTCAAGTTCACCAGTACCAATCAAACATTCATTCATGTAAATGTTGCAAACACATTTGCAAAATAAACAAGAATATCCATTTTTATCAGCATAGAAATGGAAACAATGTTTTACAAAATTAGGTACAAACAAAACATCTCATTAAATTAACTTAAACTATTGTTCAATAATAAGTAAACATCTTCAATAGCCTTGGCAGCAACTCTTGCTCCATTGTTCATCCTCTAGAAGGTCACACCTTCCTTAAGCATTCTACTTCTTCCCATCACCTATAACTCATTATAGAGATGTGAGTCACAACCGGTATCTAATACCCAAGAAGTAGAGTTAATTGAAACGTTTACTTAAATTTAGAACATACCGTTTCCAGAACACTTCTGGGCCAGATATTCCTTGCAATTTCGCCTCCAATGTCCAGGCTTCTTGCAGTGATGACATTCATCAGCAGTCTTGTCAGCCTTAACTGGTGTGGCTGCCACAACGGGATTCGGAGATTGCCTCAACAAGGGCACGTTCTTCTTGGGACGTTGGAAAGAACGCTTCTTTCCATTCCCATGTGGATCAATCTTCGTACCAGATGAAGAACCCACATAAAGAACCAACTTCTCTTTCTTGATGGTGGATTCAAACGTAACAAGCATATTCACCAACTCCTCAAGGGTCGGTTCAATCTTGTTCATGTTGAAGTTCACCACAAAAGGATCAAATGAGCTAGGCAGCGATAAGAGCAACACGTCGGTGGTCAACTCCGAAGGCAAGATCAGATCCATGCCAACGAGCTTGTCCACGAGCCCGATCACCTTTAGGCCATGCTCATGGACCGAGGCCCTATCTTGCATGCGTAAAGTGATCAGCTCCTTGACGGTAGCATGCCTAAGAGGACGTGTTTGCTCTCCAAAGAGCTCCTTGAGGTGCAAATGAATGTCAGCAGCACTCTTTGCACCCTCAAAACGCCTCTGCAGCTCATCATTCATAGAAGTCAGCATATAACACCTGGCTATCAAGTCATGGTCACACCATTCCTTGTAAGCCTGCAATTCCTCAGGATTGCAGTGAGTCGGAGCCTCAACAGGGGATGACTCAGTCAGTGTATATGCTACCCTTTCCGAATTCAAGACGATTTTTAGGTTTCGTAGCCAAGTGAGGTAATTAGGTCCAGTTAATATGTTTTTGTCGAGTATTACGGATATTGGATTGCGAAGCGATGACATTGTCAATTTGTACTGAAAAGTAAAAACAGATAAATGTTGATGACTATTTTAAAATATTTAGTAAGATATGAAGTTTGGACTTTTACTTCATAAATATTGGCTCCCACTGTTTTGACATCTTTCACTACCCTCTAGTGAAAGCGGGAAACTCCTTTCCTCAGTAGGTACGTAAGGTCCAATTAGCGAATTATGATCCCGAATAATATCAGCCAATCACAATTTCTAAAAGGTAGTTTCCAATTGCATCACAATGCAACCCTCTACGTAAACTTTTGTCTCACGTTTGATTAGGACCCAATAATATGACGTCGTTCATCTTCACGTGTCAAGCCATACCCATCGATGTCGAACCTTAATGGACAGTCGCCATGAGTTCCCGCAATAATATGAGCCGAAATCATGGGAGTTCCACGTAGTTCACATCACTATGTCAATGGATGTCACAGCTTTCCGGCACCCAGGGCCCCCCCAATAATATGAGCCGAGCCTCGAGTACGGGTAGCGTTCATCACGCACCCATTGTCGATGGAAGACAAGGAAATTATAAACAAATTCATAATTCCCCTTTTCGGGCTTGATATTAATTTTGAATCTTATTCAAAATGGGGGTTTTCAATTTTGAAAGGTCTCATCATTAATTTTTTATTTAAAAGCTCGCCATGTTTGATCGTATGTTTGCCGGATTCATGCAACTTTGTTATTATCATAATAATAACGCACATACTCATTATTTATAACATATCATGCATATATTATAAACAGTAAACAAACAAGGATGATCAATCGCCCCAATACTAACGGTCCGTGTGAGCTAAACACGGACCTAGGTCCAATCTTAGGGTAAATGCACGGGATGCAAATGCAACTACATTATTACATTAGCATCCAATATTACATGTCTTCGATCTTCATAATCACCAAGGCCACCATCTTCCAATCCTGATCTTCCACTATTCTAAATATCCATGGCACATAGGGATACATCTCATGGGGGGTGGGAACGGGCCATAAACCAAGCCCACTTTAAATTGATAATTATTACAATCATACAACACAAATATCCTAGCATACACCTAGCAAATTGGGCTTGGGCTTTTGATCATCCTTCATGCATAATATCACATATCATACACCATCAATTAATTATCACAATAATTAATTGATCCAATATTATATATCTTGAACCAATCACTAACCGCCACGATTATAAACTAAATTAACAAAGTATACAAACATCTTTGTCTACTTTCAAATTAATTTATTTATAACCGAATTTCTTGTAAATCACCATTTACTATAAATAATTAAAGTCCAACTTCAATTATTTATTTCATGAGAAAATATTTGCAACTTTTGTAATTTTAAACTTAAGGGCCCAAAACTTTATTTTTTAATAAAAACATTTTGGCCCATTTAAAATTCACAAATATGTTGACCATCAAATGGCCCAACAACATCAAGGCCCATGACACTTGGATAGTCCAAAACACTTTTGGAAACCCTAGTCGTCATTGCCGTCGCCGGAGCTCCGTCGCCGGATTCCGGCCAACCAAAATTTTTTTTTTTTATTAAAAGATAGGGGCGTTCGGGCAGCCCCTCGGGCTGCCCTTTGTGGGGACCCGGACGCTAATCAAGTTCTTAATCATGTTTGGGACTAATTAATCAATTATAATGAAAGCGGACCGGTTACGGTGGCCGGAAACGCAACGGAAGCAAAAATTTTAAATTTTTAGAGCAAAATTTCGGCCACCCCTTATTTGTGCAATATTTACATTCAAACACCATAATACATACATAGGGTGTTAGAAGTGACTTACCTATCAACTTCAAGAAGTTGATGATGGCTCCAACTTAGTTGCAAGCAACTAAGCTCTTCTTGGCAAGATAAATCTACAAGCTTCCCTTCTTGCTCCTAAATCAAGCCCACCACTAGCAAGGAAAATCCCCTCAAGTTTTGCACTAGAAAAACTTAAGGATTTTTCAAAGAGAAGATTTTATTCTCCAAAAATGAAGAACAAAAGATGAGAAAAATTGAGAGAAAAACCTCCTAATTTTCGGCCAAGTGAGAGGGTAGAATGAGGAGAGAAGTTTTGTCTAGGTTGTGAGAAAAGCAAGTCTCAAAAGCAACAAAAAGTTGCATGCCTAGTCTCCAACCCTTCACCTCCCCAAAGCATGCAAACCCTAGAATGACATGTATATAATATGGTTTTTAATCACATTAAAAACCATGGACTAAATTTTAATTATCTCAAACACATTTGAGATAAATTAAATATTACTTGAATTTACTCAAGTCCCACTAGTTTAAATAATTATTTTAATTGAGCTCTACAAGACTCAATATTATTTAATTAATTCAACACTTGAATTAATTTAATTATTTTAGACTCTACTAGGTCCACTAGTGTTTAATTAATTCAACATTTGAATTAATTTAATTTAGTCCCCAATAATGTTTATGAAAATCACAATTTTCAACTACATTATTTACTTGGCCAAATTTTAATCTTAGGAACACTTCCATAAATTAAAATTTATATTTCTCTCTTAGAAGTCATACTTCTATTTTTCTTAACGCTTATAAACACATTTATAAGCCGTTCAACACATTGAACTATTTTACTTCTCATCGGGATTTACAAAGCTAATACTTGTGTGGCCCTCAATGGTTCATTGATACAACTAGCCGTGGGTTCACATCTCCATGTGATTCGGACTAAACATGTCCTTATACGAGCATACCCCAATTGCTCCATTCTTACTTATCAACTCCTTGATAGTAAGAATGTCAGAACTCAAGTCTGATAGCACCCAACCAATCACGTTAAATGCCTAGCAGCATCGCTTACGTGATTCCCTAGGTATCACATGATAGTGCCTGCAAGAACCATTCAATTATGGTTAGCGTACAGTACGGTCCCTTCAACTCATATATCCCGACCGACTCGACAACTATTGGTCTATCGAGAGTTGTCAATGAATCGATACTATGTGTCATGTTGTGGTTGCATCGATGGTGTAATCTATGAAACCCCTTTCATAATTACCACCATACTCTGATCAGAGATTTCAACCCACACATACATGAAAAACACATAGGATATCCATACCCGTAGGTAAGCGGTGAATCCCCGGCTACAATGCATCGACTCCTATATGTTTCGCCGTAACACCCAACCTTGCCACCTGATGACCCCATAAGAGTCGGTAAACAAGTCAAAGTGAAACGCTAGCATATAGAGTCTCAATGTTGTCCCGGGTCATAAGGACTGATGGTGTACAACCATAAACTAGGACTTTTCCACTCGATAAGTGAGAACCACTTGGAAAGTCCTTTATAGAGGGTTGTTCAGTGCACTCTACCAGGAGCACCTATCTGCATGCTCGGACATCACAATGTCCCCTACCAATGAAACATGGTACTCACATCGTAGATACTAGTCTCTAACTCGAGCGGCCTTTATCCTTCTTAGTGGCGGCTGAATCGACTAGGAACGGTTTAGAATATACAGTATTCCAAATATGAGTTTCATGATACTCATCATATGAGCATCTCATATTCTTTCTACTATTTGTATATTCAAGGACTTTATCTATGCAACAAGCATGGGTATAAAGATAAAGATGCGCCAAATTAATAAATTGAAATATTATTAAAATAAAGATCGTTTATACAAAGAGTTTCATTGTGAACAGTCGGCCAACACTTGGCTCGACGTGCACCTACTCTAACATATAAAACAGGGTCTAAAATTTTTTTTTAAAATACAAAGCGGAAACGTAATGTAATTTAATCAAAATACATATTAAACATGAACATACAAATCTTGTGTTATCTACAAGAGTTCAACTAGGTCCAACTACATATCAGTGCTGAATCCTATGTTGCTTCGAAGCCCGGATCTCCACGCTATCTAATCTTCTCTCATCCTCTTCTTGACCCTGATCCAGCCCCACCTGCTGTCATGCACACATACAAAACAAGACAACAGCCGGATAACTCCGGTGAGATATAAATATCGAAGTATAAACAATGTAAACATGCAATCATATAAAAACATATATAAAAGCATATAATTAACATTCATAACATGTATCAAATCAGACACATAAATCAATAACAAGTAATAAATCACACTCAGACTCAAACAACGCGTCGTCTCAGACTCGACTCAACTCTAACCTAGGGATCCCGATGTCTGGGCGAAACAGCCACAGAATTGACGACTTAGTCAAGATTTAAGCGAATCAGCCAATAGCTAGGCGAAACAGCCGATAGCTAGACGAATCAGTCAATAGATAGACGAATCAGTCAATAAATAGACGAATCAGTCAATAAATAAGCGAATCAGCCAATAGCTAGGCGAAACAGCCGATAGCTAGACGAATCAGTCGGTGACTAGGCAACTCAGCCAATGACTAAGCAATTCAGCAGTCTATACATGCAGTTGCTATAAATCAATAGACTACAAACATCAATCTCAACAATTACAAATATCAATGTAATAACTAAGTATGTGATTTAGGGAGACTCGAGTCAAACCTTACTCGAGTTGTGCAATCCCAACACAACATTAATTTATACCTTTCTTTCGGCTATTCTGACGATGTCGAAGTCTCGAACCCCAAGCCTGTCAATAACTCAATCTGACAATAACAATATCGAGGGTACGATATCAATACACCACTCAATCAACATTGGATATAATCAGAATTCTACCAAATTCTGTTCCAACAACATAACGTCATAATTTCAATATATCCAGTAATACCATATCAGTCAGATATCAATCCCAACATCTCATAATCAATAACAACTCAACTCTGATATCATATCAACTCTGAAAATCATAACAATTCCATATGGTATCTGTTCTTCAGTCCGGTTTCGATTATACGATGTCTAACATGCCAAGAACATCATATATGAATCATATCAGATTCTGACAATACCATAATTTCAGAACATGTTAAAATGTAGCAAAACTTACGTCCAGTCGTAGTCTACGTCGATAGGAACTCAATACCGAAGTCGGATTCAAAATCGGACGGGCGGATTTCTCAGAAAAGGCGTAAGGATTTTCTTTCCCAAAGTCTCGACCCTTTTTCGGATTTCTTCTCTGAATTCTAAATGAATTCGTGCATGTATATATATATATATATACATCCCCGCACATGCAAGAGGCCGAGTGGCTCAACTTGTTTATGCCACGTCTCGCGCTCGAGCGGTAAGAAAGTACCGCTCGGGCGCGAGCTCGGCGCTCGGGCGGTGAAAATCTGCCGCCCGGGCGCGAGACTCTCTGTCCGGATGCTCCTCCATTGCGCTCGAGCGGTAGTATTCTACCGCTCGGGCGCCACACCTTCTGCCCGAGACTCACTCTTGCTGGACATTGGCGCTCAGGCGGTCTCTTTCTACCGCTCGGGCGCCAACAATTCTGCCCGAAAATCACATAATTCATATGTGTTAACCAATCTGGTCTCGGAGTGGTCCAACTATACTCACATCCGTTCATCGTCGATAAATCATCTCAGATTAGGTTAATCATCTCAGATTACGTTAATCAAATTCTTGGGCATTACACCCTTGCTGCCCGAAATGGGCAGCCCACGGGCAGCCCGAGCTGCCCGAAATGGGCAGCAACAAGCTGCCCAAATTTTCCCCTCAAGACCTTGATTTTATGTTGCAAATTTTCATCCTCAATCGGTTAGAAATCGCCCTCAATATAATATTATGTATATGCTACAAAAAACTAGTAACCTTAGCTCATGATACCACTTGAAAGGGATCGAATAAGGTGACCGAAAAACACAACGGAAGCTACAAAATTTTCGAAAATCACATTTTCTTGCAAGGAAATTTTCGGCCACCATGTGTACTAGTGTAGCATATACAAAAACTCAACTTTCAAGCATAGGGTGTTGAGAAAATTACCTATCAATCACAAGGATTGATTTTATGGCTCCAACTAAAGTATAAACACTTTAGCTCTTGATGGATGAAGATCTACAAGCTCCTCCTTTCTTTTGGACTCCTTTCTTCCAATCAAGCCCACCACCAACTTAAAAGATCCACCTTACACTTGCACTTGAAAATGTAGGGCATTTTTCTTTGAGAAGTGAGTTGTTGCTTCAACAAATTGAAGAACAAAATTGGAGGAGAAAGGGGGAAGAAATTTCGGCCATGGTGAGGGGAGGAGAGAGGGAAGAGCATTTTCTTGGTTGAGGAAAAAGTGTGTTCTAGCATGTGCAAGACATGCCTAGTTTCTTGCAAAAGTTGTCTCCCAACCTTTCACCTCCCCATGCATATAATATATGGTTTTAACAAATTAAAAACCATGGACTAAATTTAATTATCTCAAACATATTTGAGACTAATTAAAAATTACTTGAATTTACCCAAGTCACACTAGTTAAATAATTATTTTAATTGAGCTCTACAAGACTCAATATAATTTAATTAATCCAACACTTGAATTAATTTAATTATTTGGACTCTACTAGGTCCACTAGTGTTTAATTAATTCAACACTTGAATTAATTTAATTTAGTCCACAATAATGTTTATGAAAATCACAATTTTCAAATACATTATTTACTTGGCCAAATTTTAATTTAGGAACACTTCCATAAATTAAAATTTACATTTCTCTCATAGAAGTCATACTTCTATTTCATTTACACTTATAATCTCATTTATAAGTCGTCAACACATTGAACTAATTTCTCCTTTATAGAAGTCATACTTCTAATTTTCCTCACGCTTATAAACTCCTTTATAAGCCGTTCAACACATTGAACTATTTTTACTTCTCAACGGGATATAGAAAGCTAGTACTTGTGTGGCCCTCAATGGTTCATTGATACAACTAGCCGTGGGTTCACATCTCTATGTGATTCGGACTAAATATGTCCTTATATGAGCATACCCCAATTGCTCCATTCTTATTTATCAACACCTTGATAATAAGAACGTCAGAACTCAAGTCTGATAGTACCCAACCAATCACGTTAAACGCCTAGCAGCATCGCTTACGTGATTCCCTAGGTATCACATGATAGTGCCTGCAAGAACCATTCAATTATGGTTAGCGTACAGTACGGTCCCTTCAACTCATATATCCCGATCGATTCGACAACCATTGGTTTATCGAGAGTTGTCAATGAATCGATACTATGTGTCATGTCGTAGTTGCATCGATGGTGTAATCTATGAAACCCTTTCATAATTACCACCATACTCTGGCCAGAGATTTCGATCTACATACACATGATAACACATAGGATATCCATACCCGAAGGTAAGCGGTGAATCCCCGACTACAATGCATCGACTCCTATGTGTTTCGACAGAACACCCAACCTTGCCACCTAATGACCCCATGAAAGTCGGTAAACAAGTCAAAGTGTAATTCTAGCACATAGAGTCTCAATGTTGTCCCGGGTCATAAGGACTAATTCTGTACAACCATAAACTAGGACATTTCCACTCGATAAGTTAGAACCACTTGGAAAGTCCTTTTATGGAGGGTTGTTCAGTGCACTCTACAAGGAGCACCTATCTGCATGCTCGGACATCACAATGTCCCCTACCAATGAAACATGGTACTCACATCGCAGATACTAGTCTCTAACTCGAGCGACCTATATCCTTCTTAGTGGCGGCTGAATCGACTAGGAACCGTTTAGAATATACAGTATTACAAATATGAGTTTCATGATACTCATCATATGAGCATCTCATATTCTTTCTACTATTTGTATATTCAAGGGCTTTATCTATGCAACTAGCATGGGTATACAGATAAAGATGTGCCAAAGTAATAATTTCAAATATTATTAAAATAAAGATTGCTTATACATAGAGTTTCATTGTGAACACTCGGCCAACACTTGGCTCGACGGGCACCTACTCTAACACATATCTGGTCCAATCTCAGGCACTTCAGAGATATCATCCCAATAGAGAGGGGATCGACACTTCTTTCCGTACAACGCTTCAAAAGGTGCCATCTCAATACTCGTCTGATAGCTGTTGTTGTACGAAAACTCACAAAGCGGCAATGCATCTTGCCAATTAGTGCCAAAATCTAGCATTACTGCTCTCAGCATATCCTCCAGTGTCTGGATGGTCCGCTCTGACTGTCCGTCGGTCTGTGGATGATATGCGGTACTCAGATGTAACTTCGTACCGAGAGCCTGCTGCAAACTCTGCCAGAAGTGCGAAGTAAATCGAGGATCACGATCTGATACAATCGACTTCGGCACTCCATGTAATCTGACCACTTCTCTGACATAGATCTCTGCCATCTGGTCAAATCTGTACGTCATCTTGTACGGTATAAAACATGCGGATTTGGTCAATCTGTCAATCACGACACAAATCGCATCACAACCTCGGGAGGAACGCGGCAGTTGTGTCACAAAATCCATGGAAATGTGATCCCATTTCCATTCAGGAATGGACAAACTTTGTAATAACCCTCCTGGTTTCTTTCTTTCTGCTTTCACCTGTTGGCAATTCAGACATCTGGAAACAAATTCGGCAATTTCAGTCTTCATTTGTTTCCACCAGAACTGTCTCTTCAAATCGTTGTACATCTTTCTGCCACCAGGATGAATACTAAATCGACTGTTGTGCGCTTCTGACAATATCTGTCGTCTCAAGTCTGAAATATTCGGCACAACCAGACGATTATGCACATACAGGACGTTGTCACGTACCTGATATTCTGATCGATGTCCTGCTCTAACCATCGATACTGATTTCTGTTACATTCTGATCAACTTTCTGAGCTGCCTTAATTCTTATAATCAGCTCTGGTTCTACTTGCACCGTATAAAGTCTCAACGGTCTATAATCTGTTTCAAATTATAATCCAGACAAACAGCAGTCTTCTATCAGATTTAAAACACCAATCATCGATAAGGATAAAGAACATACCTTTCGACTCAGTGCATCAGCTGCTGCATTAGACTTTCCTGGATAGTATTTGATTTCACAATCAAAATCTTTAAGCAAATCAATGCCATCTTCGTTGCCTCATATTCAATTCATATTGTGAAAACAGATATTTCAAACTCTTATGATCAGAATATATCTCAAACTTTTCACCGTAAAGGTAATGTCGCCATATCTTTAATGCAAAGACAATGGCTGCCAATTCTAGATCGTGAATTGGATAACGAGTCTCATGTGGTTTAAGCTGTCTTGAGGCATAGGCAATAACATGCCCTCGTTGCATCAGCACACATCCCAACCCTCTGTGAGAAGCGTCGCAATAAACCACAAAATCACCAGTACCGGAGGGAATAGTCAACACCGGTGCACTGGTCAACCTCTTCTTCAACTCCAGAAAACTGGTCTCACATTCTTCAGACCAAACAAATGGAGCATTCTTCTGAGTCAGCTGAGTAATTGGTTTAGCTATACTCGAAAAATCTTTAATTAAACGACGGTAATATCCTGCTAAACCCATAAAACTGCGAATTTCGGGCACTGACGTTGGTCTTGGCCAAGAAATCACGGCTTCCACTTTACTGGGATCAACTGATATACCATCTCCAGATATAATATGACCCAGAAATACTACCTGTCTTAGCCAAAACTCACATTTCGACAGTTTAGCATATAACTTCTCAGCCCTTAGAATTCGCAACACAGTTCTTGGATGCTCAGCATGTTCACTCATATTCTTTGAATAAATCAAAATATCATCGATGAAAATAATCACAAATCATCGAGATATTTCTGGAATACACGGTTCATAAATGTAATGCCCAAGAATTGTCGTAGAATTAATCAGACAAGATTAATGTAATGTCCCAAGACTTGTAGAATTGATCAGATAAGATTATGGGATGTTGCACGGACCAAAAATATAATTTCTCAGAACTTGCAAGACCGCACCCGCGGTGCAACCAAGACCGCACCCGCGGTTGAGTGGCAGAAAGTTGGGAGTTTTTGGAAATGGCCAGACCGCACCCGCGGTGCTAACAGGAGCGCACCCGCGGTGGGGTCACCGCACCCGCGGTACAATACATGACCGCACCCGCGGTCATGCGTGTAGCTTGAATAATAAGGCCACGTTTTCAGGTGTTGCATGCAGTATATATATGAGCATGACACATTGATTCTTTCAGAAAAACTCAGCAAAAGGCACGAGAATTCTCTAGAAAATCCTTACGCCTTTTAGGTTGCGATTGTGGAAGATCCGTCTATCAGAATTCGAATCTGAACGTAGTATCGTGTTCCTCGTGCTACTAGCTACACAAGAACGTAAGTTTTATTACGTTTTGCAGTGTTTTGAGAATATGATGTTGCTAGAATTGCATGAGATTCAGATATGGTGTTTCTACTACCGTAGACAATGTAGAACTGAAGTCAGATTAAAGAACAGACTGTTTCTGTAATTGTTATGATTTTCAGAAGATATTGATTGAGATTAAACACTAGATTTGTATTGTTCTTGATTGAAGAATAGAGAGATGATTATTCTTGTATGTCTGGATAGATTATTCAGTAGATATGTGAAGTCAGATCGAAGAAAGAATACCGTATGTCTGTGTTTTGTATGTCAGCATCTCTGAAGATGTATTTGTTAGATATTCATACGCTGGAACAGATTGATCAGATTCAGATATGATTTAGATTATATCGGGATATTATTGATATGACTCAGATTGCATCTTGTTCAGACATTGATCGGATTGTATACTGAATTGAGTATTGATCAGAACAGATTGTGAATTGAGTTAAACATTGATACAGTGTATTTATATTGTCATTTCAGATCGGATATGGACAGACTGGACTTCAAGACTTCGTCTTCCTCAGAGGGGGACGACAAAGGTATAATTCATGTGATATTCGGGAAGAAACAACTCAATTGAGATCACCATTTGAGTTGCCCAATAAATCACATACTATATGATTGTGTATAGATTTGTTTATAGAACTTGTATATAAATCTTGCTATGCTTTGTTTACAGATCATGTGGCATTGCATTAGAATGATTATGCTTGTTTACAGATTTTGTATTCATGCATTAAGATAGGATAGTCTGGAGATCAGGCAGACTTCTAGATGTTCGGCGATATCTCAGCTTAGGGGAAGATCACCGCCCCTTTGTAGACGTGGATACAGATCAGGCCGAAGTCTAGGAATAAGACGTACCGTCACCCCGATTGGAGAGTAGGTGATAGATCGTCTTATTCACCCCGGGATCCCTAGAGTTATAGATCGAGTCCAGTCTAGACATGATTTGATTAGGACTTAATGCTTATATGGATGTGGCTCCTAGAACATGGGACCCATCGTTATTGCTTTCAGTTGTGCTAGCATGTTTTATGATTTAGACTGTTGATATACATGTTTATCTGATTTGAGTTGCATGCTTAATTTCATAGATTATGAAATATATTGTGTTTATACATGATCGCATGTTTTATGAATTAGTTTGTTTA
>NW_027331396.1:0-5537 GCF_022965805.1 Primulina eburnea | reverse complement strand
GAAATCCACCATCAAGAAAGAGAAGTTGGTTCTTTATGTGGGTTCTTCATCTGGTACGAAGATTGATCCACATGGGAATGGAAAGAAGCGTTCTTTCCAACGTCCCAAGAAGAACGTGCCCTTGTTGAGGCAATCTCTGAATCCCGTTGTGGCAGCCACACCAGTTAAGGCTGACAAGACTGCTGATGAATGTCATCACTGCAAGAAGCCTGGACATTGGAGGCGAAATTGCAAGGAATATCTGGCCCAGAAGTGTTCTGGAAACGGTATGTTTCTAAATTTAAGTAAACGTTTCAATTAACTCTACTTCTTGGGTATTAGATACCGGTTGTGACTCACATCTCTATAATGAGTTATAGGTGATGGGAAGAAGTAGAATGCTTAAGGAAGGTGTGACCTTCTAGAGGATGAACAATAGAGCAAGAGTTGCTGCCAAGGCTATTGAAGATGTTTACTTATTATTGAACAATAGTTTAAGTTAATTTAATGAGATATTTTGTTTGTACCTAATTTTGTAAAACATTGTTTCCATTTCTATGCTGATAAAAATGGATATTCTTGTTTATTTTGCAAATGTGTTTGCAACATTTACATGAATGAATGTTTGATTGGTACTGGTGAACTTGAAAACGATCTCTATAACTTAAAATTGAAAGATATTCCACTAAATGTCCATTCAAAGGCATACACCATATGAGATATGGATGGGTAAGCCTCCTAAGTATTCTTATCTTAGAATATGAGGGTGCCCTGCTTATGAAGCAGGTAGTGGGAGATAAATTGGATAGTTGATCCATTTTATGCTAATTTGTGGGATATCCAATGAATTCGATTGGATACTACTTCTATCATCCCCAAGAAACAAAAGTGTTTGTTTCTAGGAATGCGACCTTTTTGAAAGGGAATTTCTATTGGATAGAAAAAGGGAGATGATAGAACTCGAAGAGGTTCGAGAGACACCCACAATTGTAGAACCCACACCCGAAGAGCCAAGAGAGGAGATACAAGCTCCTAGAAGATCCGAGAGAGTCTCGAGACCACCTATGAGGTATGGTCTGCTTCTTGAAGAGGGCCATGATGAGCCTAACCATGGATGTGATCCAAGGACCTTCAAGGAAGCGTTATCTGATGCTGATTCATCCAAGTGACTTGAAGCAATGGAATCTGAGTTGAATTCCATGCATTCAAACCAAGTGTAGGATCTTGTGGATCCACCTGAGGGAATTGTTCCCATAGGGACTTGGGATGGATGGGAAGGTATTGACCTTCAAGGTGCGATTGGTGGCAAAAGGATATACTCAAAGACAAGGAGTTGACTTTGAGGAAACCTTTTTCCCAGTCGCAATGTTCAAGTCCTTAAGGATTTTGCTAGCCATAGCTGCATGGTATGACTATGAGATATGGCAGATGGATGTCAAGACAGACTTTCTTAATGGGGATTTTAAGAAAGTTATTTACATGTCTTAACCTGAAGGGTTAACATCTATCGGAAGTGAGCATATGGTATGGAAACTTCAGAGATCTATTTATGATCTAAAGCAGGCATCTAGGAGTTGGAACCTCAGATTCGACAGTACAATCCAATAGTTTGATTTACTAAGAGTCCTGAGGAACCCTATGTGTATAAGAAGGTCAGTGGGAGTGTTGTGACATTCCTGGTGTTATATGTTGATGACATTCTACTCATTGGGAATGATGTAGGAATGTTGCAATCAACTAAGATATGGTTAGCGAGTAAGTTCTCGATGCAGGACTTGGGTGAAGCATCTTTTGTATTGGGAATACAGATCTATAGAGATAGATCGAGAAGATTGCTTGGTCTCACCCAGTCCACATACATTGATACCATCGTGAAGCCGTTCTCGATGGATGAGTCCAAGGGAGGACACCTACCAATGTGTCATGGTGTGTCCCTATCCAAGTCTGTCTCCCAAGACTGATGCAGAGATAGTGGCGATGACACGCATTCCGTATGCTTCGGCAATTGGTAGCATCATGTATGGGATTATATCTACACGTCTTGACGTGGCTTTCGCACTAAGTGTAGTGAGTAGATATCAATCGAACCCTGGTCTTCCACACCGGAAAGCTGTGAAAGACATCCTCAAGTAGTTGAGAAGGACCAATAATGTGTTCTTGGTCTATGGGGTGGAGAACTAAAATTGGAAGGCTATACCGACTCTAGCTTCCAAAGCGATATCGATGACTCGAAGTCAACCTCTGGTTTTGTATTCATGCTCAATGGTGCTGCAGTCTCTTGGAAGAGTTCCAAGAAAGACAATATTACGGATTCCAGCACAGAGGCCGAATACATTGCTGCATCAGATGCAGCAAGGGAGGCTGTTTGGATAAGGAATTTCGTCCAAGAGTTGGGCATCATTCCTAATGGAGTTGCTCCTATCCCGGTGTTGTGTGACAACACGGGAGCTATAGCTCAAGCAAAGGAGCCTAGGTCTCATCAGAAATCCAAACTTGTATTGAGAAAGTACCACATCCTCGGAGAGATTGTGGAAAGAGGAGAAGTGTCTTTTGACACAGTCGGCTCCGCCGATAATGTTGATTGATCCACTAGCTAAAGCCTTTACCTAGACCATTATTCGACAAGCATCGCGAATCAATGGGTTTAAAGCATATGGGCAGTTGGCTCTAGTGCAAGTGGGAGATTGTTAGAGTAGGTGCCCGTCGAGCCAAGTGTTGGCCGAGTGTTCACAATGAAACTCTATGTATAAGCAATCTTTATTTTAATAATATTTGAAATTATTACTTTGGCGCATCTTTATCTGTATACCCATGCTAGTTGCATAGATAAAGCCCTTGAATATACAAATAGTAGAAAGAATATGAGATGCTCATATGATGAGTATTATGAAACTCATATTTGTAATAATGTATATTCTAAACGGTTCCTAGTCGATTCAGCCGCCACTAAGAAGGATATAGGCCGCTCGAGTTAGAGACTAGTATATGCGATGTGAGTACCATGTTTCATTGGTAGGGGACATTGTGATGTCCGAGCATGCAGATAGGTGCTCCTTGTAGAGTGCACTGAACAACCCTCCATAAAAGGACTTTCCAAGTGGTTCTCACTTATCGAGTGGAAATGTCCTAGTTTATGGTTGTACAGAATTAGTCCTTATTGAAAGCGGACCGGTTACGGTGGCCGGAAACGCAACGGAAGCACAAAACAAATTTTATATGTAAAATTTCGGCCACCTCATGGTTTTATGCAATATTTACAAAAACACATTAAATCACATTCATAGGGTGTTTAGAATGTATTACCTATCAATCTTTAAAAGATTGATTGTGGCTCCAACTTTGTTATCAAATAACAAAGCTCTTGAATGGAAGAAACTATCTACAAGCCTCCAAGCCTCCTTCTTTCCTTCAAAATCAAGCCCACCACCAACTAGGTAAATCCCCTCACAATTTGCACTAGAAAAATGTGAGGATTTATCAAAGAGAAGTGTAGTGTTCCTCAACAAATTGAAGAACAAAAGGAGAGAAAAATGGGAGAGAAAAATGAGAGAAGTTTCGGCCATCACACATGTGGGGAGAGGGAGAATGAGTTAATTTTCTTGTCTAGGTGTTGCAAAAAGCAAAAGTGAAAAAGTTGCATGCCATGCAATTTTTTATTCAAAAGTAATCTCCACCTCTTCACCTCCCAAGCATGTATATTATATAGTTTTTAATCAAATTAAAAACTTTGGACTAAATTTAATAATCTCAAACACATTTGAGACTAATTAAACATTACTTGAATTTACTCAAGTCCCACTAGTTAAATAATTATTTTAATTGAGCTCTACAAGACTCAATATAATTTAATTAATTCAACACTTGAATTAATTTAATTATTTGGACTCTACTAGGTCCACTAGTGTTTAATTAATTCAACACTTGAATTAATTTATATAGTCCATAATAATGTCTATGAAAATCACAATTTTCAATTACATTATTCACTTGGCCCAAATTTTAATTTAGGAACACTTCCATAAATCAAAATTTATATTTCTCTCATAGAAGTCATACTTCTATTTTTCTTTACACTTATAAACACATTTATAAGCCGTTCAACACTTTGAACTATTTTCTCCTTTATAGAAGTCATACTTCCAATTTTCCTTACGCTTATAAACTCCTTTATAAGCCGTTCAACACATTGAACTATTTTACTTCTCATCGGGATTTACAAAGCTAGTACTTGTGTGGCCCTCAATGGTTCATTGATACAACTAGCCGTGGGTTCACATCTCCATGTGATTCGGACTAAACATGTCCTTATTCGAGCATACCCCAATTGCTCCATTCTTACTTATCAACTCCTTGATAGTAAGAACGTCAGAACTCAAGTCTGATAGTACCCAACCAATCACGTTAAACGCCTAGCAGCATCGCTTACGTGATTCCCTAGGTATCACATGATAGTGCCTGCAAGAACCATTCAATTATGGTTAGCGTACAGTACGGTCCCTTCAACTCATATATCCCGATCGATTCGACAACCATTGGTTTATCGAGAGTTGTCCAAGAATCGATACTATGTGTCATGTCGTAGTTGCATCGATGGTGTAATCTATGAAACCCCTTTCATAATTACAACCATACTCTGGCCAGAGATTTCGATCTACATACACATGATAACACATAGGATATCCATACCCGAAGGTAAGCGGTGAATCCCCGACTACAATGCATCGACTCCTATGTGTTTCGACAGAACACCCAACCTTGCCACCTGATGACCCCATGAGAGTCGGTAAACAAGTCAAAGTGTAATTCTAGCACATAGAGTCTCAATGTTGTCCCGGGTCATAAGGACTAATTCTGTACAACCATAAACCAGGACTTTTCCACTCGATAAGTGAGAACCACTTGGAAAGTCCTTTTATGGAGGGTTGTTCAGTGCACTCTACAAGGAGCACCTATCTGCATGTTCGGACATCACAATGTCCCCTACCAATGAAACATGGTACTCACATCGCAGATACTAGTCTCTAACTCGAGCGGCCTATATCCTTCTTAGTGGCGGCTGAATCGACTAGGAACCGTTTAGAATATACAGTATTACAAATATGAGTTTCATGATACTCATCATATGAGCATCTCATATTCTTTCTACTATTCGTATATTCAAGGGCTTTATCTATGCAGCTAGCATGGGTATACAAATAAAGATTTGCCAAAATAATAATTTCAAATATTATTAAAATAAAGACTGCTTATACATAGAGTTTCATTGTGAACACTCGGCCAACACTTGGCTCGACGGGCACCTACTCTAACAATCTCCCACTTGCACTAGAGCCAACTACCCATATGTTCAAAACCCATTGATTCGCGATGCTTGTTGAACAATGGTCCAGGTAAAGGCTTAGCTAGTGGATCAACAACATAATCTGCGGAGCCGACTTTGTCAATAGACACTACTCTTCTTTCCACAATCTCTCCGAGGATGTGGTACTTTCTCAATACGAGTTTGGATTTCTGATGAGACCTTGGCTCCTTTGCTTGAGCTAAAGCTCCCGTGTTGT